>NC_089259.1:37313208-37616238 GCF_963930625.1 Muntiacus reevesi | reverse complement strand
TCATAATTTGGGGTGAAGTTTGCAGGATGTGTGACTTTCTTCTGATTGCTTGCTGGTGAGGTGATGTTCTAGGAAACTCAGATTCTGGTTCCAGCTAGTCTGGAATTTAAGTACAGTCACCATCAACAGGTAGCCACCAACCTCCACCTGAGTTGGGGGGTTGGTTAGTTTCTGCAGAACAACACAAAGATACTTATCAGATCTATACCCCTTCAGGAGGAGCTACGAGTCCTGTGAGTCTATTGTCTTATTAACTGCTTGAGCTTGCTCTTTGGAATCAGGGAAGGCCTAAGAGGCCAAAGTCTTCTTATCCCACCTAAAGGAAACAGAACATGGAAGGGTTTTTGCACCCAAGAGGGCCTGCAGGGTGCTGATCAGTTTCACTTTCTTATTGAAAGCTTAACACTGAACTGAGTTAATAAGTTCATTAGAGCCACTATAATGATTCATACCAAACATTCTAGTTAACTGAAATTGCGTTCTGCTCTTTTTGTGTCTTGTTAGACATGAAGCATACCTTTCTTTAAAGGTGAGTTTAGTCCAATCACATCCAGGGTATAAAGAAAAAGTCTCTATCTTGTGCTTATTTGTACTCCATGTATTGAGAGATACTGCTAAAAAGAGACTCACATCAAATTTATACTCTCTGAAAGTCTCTCTGGATAATCTATAAGTCATCATATGACTGACCTCTATTGTCATGTTTTCAGTACATACTTTTCTATCAAGATTGTCCTAAGAATACACTTTTTTTTAAGGTTGCTATTTAATATTGAAAATAGTATATATGTTTTTCTTTAGTGTTTTAAATTATCATCTTGTTTTCCTCCAACTTTGAGTCTCACCCTCTAAAATGTTGCATTAAGATAACTCTATCATCAGAATTCTACACTGTTTCAGTATTATAAAGCCTGTAACCACTCTGAATCTTTTTTGGCCTCATTAAAATTCATTGTTGTTAGATAATTACAAATTAAAATATGTTCTAGATCTATTGTAATTCTGTCTGCATCAGTTCTTCTTCCCTTGAAGCTTAAATCATAGCTGATCATTACTTGTTAAATACTAATTGATTTCTTTTTTATTTGGCTTCTTTCTGTATTTGTTGATCAAACTACTTGACAAGACTCCAAAAGTGAGATTTTGTTTTGAGTTTTCTTTTTTCTTTTCTTTTTTTAAATAGTTACTATTTGTGAATAAAAGTTTGGCTCATATTGGCTTAATTTTCACAAAATATTTTAACATGACTCATCTTATGATAGATGCATGTTAAAAATCTTAATTTAAACAAGAAAAATATGTTAAGCCAAATATGTTGCCACAAAATATTGACATATCAAGAGCTACATAAAATATGTGATATTCCAGATAAACCAACAGATGACAGACTGTTGCCTTATTTCAAGTACAAAAAAAAATAACAAAATCTAATATCATATATTAGGAAACAGATAAATGGATGATATATTGATGGTAATGCCCCCTGTGGGCCACTGATACATTTCTATAGAATATTTTTATCTTAGATAAATATAGAAAACAAATTTTCTTTTATTATATATTAACACTAACTTGTAGTATTAGATACTAAAGAGAAACTGAGGTACACAGTATTTTTTACCATCAAATATAAAATTGCCTATAACTTTAATATAATTTTGTATTTTAAAAAATCTTGGCTTGACAGAACACAATACATATTTTGGGATTAATTTGAATATACGTATTAAAAAGTATAGCCTTACATTAGATTACACATTTTATTATATTTAATGAAAAACATAATACATAAATAAAAGGAAATAAATCAAAATATAGAGCTATTTGTAAAGGAAATAGAATATTTTAATCTAGAGAGATAGAAGTATACTTCAACTTTTAGATTTAGGTGTGGCATTGCTGAGTACGAATGAGAAAAGCAAATTTTAAGAAAGAGTATTTTCAACCTAAACTGTGGCTGTACAGCAAATAACAAAATCAAACACTAAGAACAGCTTTCACTGAATAGTTTTGTATTTCAATTGGCAATTTCCAGTAATTTTCGGAAAATGGTTGAGGCAGATTAGATTTAGATTTCCTTAAAAGTGTCTTCATTCTCTGCTAAACAACATGTGCATTTGTTGTCCCCAGAGCTTTATTATTTCATACTCTGAATCTAATTTTCACTTGATTAAACAGTCAACCAATGCATGATTTAGCATGAATTTAGATAATCCTGAACAAGACTTTGTCTCATGTCTATTATATGGGCTTTTTAAAAAGTAACTTTAAGAAAGGGCTTCCCTGGTGGCTCAGTGATAAAGAATCCCATGCCAGTGAAGGAGACACAGGTTCGATCCTGGGTTGGGAAGATTCCCTTACAGAAGGAAATGACAACCCACTCCAGTATTTTTGTCTGGGAAAACTCATGGATAGAGGAGCCTGGTGGGCTACAGTCCATAGGATTATGAAAGAGTTGGACACATCTCAGTGACTAAAACAACTTCAAGGAAATTTTTTTTTTTTTGCTTTTCTCTCTTGCTGTCTACACAGGTTTTTCAACAGTACTGAGAGCTGGATTACTCATATGCATCAACGTTTTCTGATGGTTACTTTTTTAGTTTTTTGTTTCTTTTTTTAAATTTATTTTTAATTTGAGAATAATTCCTTTGCAATATTGTTAGTTTCTGCTCTACAGCAATGTGAATCAATTATAAGTATGCATATATTCCCTCTCCCTTGAGCCTTTTTCCCACCCCACACATATCCCACCTTTCAGGGTCATCATACAACGCCAAGTTGAACTCCTTGTGTTATAGAGCAGTTTCATCTCTGATGTTTAGAATAAGGATAAGAGGTTTAAAATAGCTATGGCACTATTGTTAATTTTTGTACATTTAGAAGTTTTATGGTTTAAAAAAGTTCACACAACGAATTTTGAGAGCAAGATATCTTTGGTACTTCTAAATTCTTTTTCATTACTGTTTACTTAAATATATCTTTAGAAAATTTATTAGGGATAATAGTCATATTAACATTTTAAAAATTCCAAGAATTTCTTTTCTTAGCCTCAAATTTGAACATTATCACATATGATTAAATAATCACTATGGAATACAAGTATAACCAAATTTTGCTGGGCCATTTAAATAATATAATTTATATAAGTATATAAAAATAAAAAACCTTAAGCAATGCAAAATGAATTTATATAACTTCTACAGAAAATAGTTGCAAATTTATTTTTTTAGAGTTCTCTCTATTTTTCCCATTTGATGAAACATTTTAATGTGGAAAAATCAATCAAATTCTGCTTTTAGCTGGTCTGTAAGTCATGACAAACATTTATTGACATGACGTAATATATTTGCTTCTGCTTTCTTAAATAACTATGTGAAATTACTGCAGTCACATAGTCTCCCCAGATGTAAGGTTATTTGATTGGACTATAATATGTATTCTCATACTTTTAATTTCTCCAATTATAAAACTTTTCAATCATGGGCAGAGTGACTTGTAATATAAACCAGTTACTGTAGTTGAAGACAGGAAAAGCGAAAAGGAGCCCAGTCTATTGTCATCCTCAGAACCACCCCAGCTCCATATCACAATGAAGCCTACCTCCCAAGGGACCCCCAGGATCTTTGCACTCCTAGGAATCAGTTGAATACAAGCTCTCAAATCATGCTATTATAAACGACTATTCTGCACAGCTATTAATACTTTAAAATTAATTTTTTAATAGTTGTGATTTCACCATACATTTTGTTATACCTTACAGAGTTTGTCAGTTTATTGCTTTATTTCAAGTACATTGGTTCTACCCAACCTGTAAATGTAAGATTTAAAGGAAAGGTACATATATACTATATCTTTATGTATAAAGCCATGGACTAATTCTTCAATTATTTGGATGTAAGATTAGGACATATTCAGGCCTTTTTTTGGAACTGGTGTGAGATAGCCAACTACTAGAGCAGTTCTTGATTTAGGCAAAAGTGAACATTTATATAACAGCCACATTAAAAAAGAACCAAAACAAGAAAAGAAGTATGGGAAAACCATTCAGAAGTATTGATCATTAAGTAATTTAAAAGTCAAACTTTGTTCCTGTTCTTTTTTTGTGAAACAATGGAAAGTTAAAAAGTTCTTATAGCAATAGATTTGTAATTTTCCTTTTAAAAAATAGGGTTTTTCTATTATTTCATCATCCAGGTACTGTGTACATTAGAACCTCAAACCACACAATTATATAAAATATATTATGCTGTCAGCTGTATTGAGTTTCCATGAATTATATTGAAGGAAAGAGCTTGTTTAATCAATTTGAAATATAATCCTCAGGAATTTTATCCTGTATATCTTTCTCTTGTGAACATAGAAATGAAGGAGAAGATATGACAGATTTTAAGGCAAGGAGCTTATTTAGAAATTCTCAAGTGCATAGACTTTCATTTTCTTTAAATTTTCAACAGTTTAGTAAACATATGGAACATGAGTATGTATACACACCCATGCACACGTAATAAAGGCTCTTTCCTTTGAGTGGGAAATAAAATAAAAAGTAATAACAGTAAAAAGCCGATGGGCAAAAATTGATTCATAAATGAGATGGTGGCATTCATCTCAATGCTCTTATTGGAAACCTAAATCTCAGTAAATTTGTAGCCTAAGGATACAATGGGCTTAAAGGATTTCTGTCTCTGAAGAAAAATTAGAAGGCCTTTGAGGTAAGGTAAATGGAAAAGGTTGTTTGGGCAAATGTGGAGCTCCGGCACTATTAAATGTTAAGCACCATCAAGGGGTATCTCAGTCATTAACAAGAATGGCATGTGGGAGATTGTTTGAAGCAGAAGAAAAATTATAGATGGCTACATGAAGGTGGCCCAATGCCATAGGGAAATTCTGTCAAGCAAGATATGATTTTTTTTTTTAAGTTATTGTTAAAAAAAAAGTGAAGAGGTTTTGACCATTTCTTTCCTTCTTTTGCTCAGTATCCTATAGTATGAGAGAACCAGATAGTTGTGATAGAAGAAAGAGGAAAGGAGTGAATAGGAGAGGAAAGGGGGGATGGGACTGTCCAGACGTGACTGGATAACTCAACGGCATTCGATCAAAAACAGAAGAGCCAGTAAAGATAAAAATTCAAGAATATTATACTCCAATTGTTCAGCATTCTTGATTGCTTTGTCAGTGTTTTATTCAGTTTGGAAGTCAGTTTATGTATGATTTAAAATCTCTGAGAACTTTTTTTTTATTCCTTTTAATGATATTGCAAGGTAACTTCTACTGCATTGCTGAAACATGCTTTCACAGGAGAAGGGATCACCTAAGATCTAATTCAGAAACTTTGTCTCTGACTATGTTAAAAACTGGAATACCGCATACACACGCAGGACTACATTTTCTGGAAGCTACTTTCATATAGTACTAAGCCATCTATCTGCTAATTCTGAGAAATAAAAGAATTCAGAACTCTGGGAGAAGACATCAATGTGCTCTCAGCTGGAAGTGTGTAGTAATGCTGTTGATTTCATAGTCAGGCTTGCTGAGGCGAGTTAGTGCTCGCTAACTCAACACTACTTTTGGATTTTCCTTAAAGAATAACTCAAAAGTTGGTAGTCAGTGTAGATGTTATCTAAAATCACTTTTAAATTTAATTTGTTGCTCATTTTGTCATTTGTATATTTGTAATTTATCTTGATTTATACTATATACTGAGCAATAACATTTATTTTCTATTTTTCAATAAATAACATTTATCTGGTTAGAAATTTAATAATCATATGGTTCAATCAATACGATCAGTTTACTGTAAAAATGTTGATAATATGATGATATTTTCTTTTGCAATATGTTTTTGGAAATAGCAGATTATGTTAAGTAGGAACTTTGAATTTATTTCCAGATTTGCAATCTAAAATTTCTAGCCCTGAGCATTATGTAATAATTTTAAGATAGATTTTTTTTTCTTAAGTCCCATTATACCCATTAAGAGATGGCAAAGTGTAGGCAAATTGGAGCTTGCTGTCTTGCTGCTGGGATCCCTGAGATTTCCATGTAAAGCTTGGGTTAGCTTCCTGGAGGGAGAGGGCCACAACCTTTCCAGCCTTCCAGCTGAGCCCAGCCAAACTTCAGCTGATCTGTCAAATGACTCACAGTCTAGGCTGCATATTTACATCTGTTTGTATTAAACACACAGACAGTGTCATAGTGATTCTTTGCTTGAACTGAAAATAAGTGTCAGTTTAAAAAAATCTAAAATTTTAATCTCAGCATTTTAGCTGATGTGATTCTTTGTGTGGCTATTATACATTATTGCTTACTTTGGTTCTCTGATGGCTGTCTTTTTCTTTCTCTTTTAAATGTGGTGTTAAAGTCTAATCAGTCACTATGCTAATATTTTTCCTACTTTTAGTTCATTTATGTTTATTGTTCCCTGAGTCTATTATAGAATTTAAATAAAGTCATCAGTGCATTATGTCTGGTATATTTAACAACTGTTTGAACTGACACTCAGATGTGAATGCTTTCCTTTGCTCTTATCTCACTTTTTACAAAAGGTCTACGTTTGATGTGGTTTGAAATAGAACAAACTTGCGTTACAAAGGTGTCGCGTGCTAACCCAATAGACTTGACCCAAGATAAATTACTTACTTAATGGTCTCAGCTTGAAACACTGTACTGGCCACAAAAGAATAGAGGAACTCTTTCAGTCTCTTTGTCTTAGGTCAAAATTGAAACTGAATTTGTTGGTCATATATTCAGGTACTCAGATCATCTGTTCACCCTACTTACCACAGTGCAGTTCCAGGTAATTGTTAGTCTTTTCAAAGGAAAAAAGTGTTAGTGGCATGACAGACCACTTCTGAGGTCTTCTGATAAAATGTGTAAGGTCATTTTCAAGTCCCATCCTTAGTGTCAGTATCACTAGCTCTTTATTTTTATTATAGTGCAATTATTTTTTAAGATAAAATAATGAGTAGTAGGGGGTACTTTAAAGGATATGATTTTGAAAATATCTTTTTAAGTTCTTCAATGAATAGATAAATATGCTTTAAAGTAACTCCTTTTATTTTGAAACATTCATAAGGAAAGAAGCAACCTTATTGAATCTCACTTACTCATGAAGCTCTGTCAGGAATGGGGAGATAAGAATCCAATACGTATATAGAAGAGGAGATGTAATTAATTAATTTTAATTATTTGTACTTAATATTCATGTAAGGGATATAAACCCACTAGTTATAATAGAAAACTACCTATTGGTTTCAAATTCTCACTGATAATCAAAACTTTATCAGTTCAAAGACAGTTTATTTTCTTGTATGTTTCAAATTACATACTCCTACAACATGCACTTTTGTATTCCAGTCCTTCAAAACTACCAATCTTCTAATTTATGTGCTTCCCTAATTATATTCCTACATATACATTATTTCCTTTAACTGGAATGACCTTACCACTTTTCTTTAAATATTATAGCAGAGTTGTATTTATCTTCAATTGAAACTCTACCTTCTCTTTGAAATGCTCTTAACATTTCCAGATGAAATAAAGTCGTTTCCCCTATATTTTTAAGGTGATGAATGTTACCATTTTTAGCATTTTAAAAACTTCATCTTTCTTCAGTTATGAGCTTGTAGGTGTCAAAAGCAGTATTTTGTTCCCCCATCTATCAACTACACTGATTTACATGTATTTAGAGTTAAATAGCGACTGAAGAGACTTAGCAGCAGCAGCAGCAGAGTTAAAGAAATGCTGCTTGAACTGAATTTAATGTTACTTTTTATAAACAAATTTTAAAGTAATGTAGATAGGTCTGAAAAATATTTAGGATGTTTTTGTGAAATTAGAGATGATCTATTGATATATGACATTTAGGTGCTAAAATAATTATTATAACATCATAATGATTCATTTGAGCCTGAAGTAACTCATTTAAGGATTGCATGGTAATAGTATCTAATGATTTTCTACTTTGGTCAGTAATATGGTTACTTTTAAGTTTCCTGCTAGTCAAAATGGACATACATAGGCTGTTTGGTCCAGGAATATTTAATTATAATCTAGGATTTTGTGGGCTTTCATGAGAGTCTAGAAATCATGATCTGCTCTGTATTCAAAATCAACCCTGTTGAGTATGTATTTTATTGATTTGCTTTAAGAAGTAGCCTTTTAGGCTTTTCCATGATGTATTTTCTACTTAAATGGCACAGTTTCTTTCTTAACGGGTAAAATGATTAAATAGAGCATGGGATGATAAATTCTTTTGAAAAAATTTAATCCTAAATATTGAGTAGGTAATCTGGTGAAAATAATTATAACGTAAATAAAAATGATCAAGAAGTCATACACAGGTACATATGCATTTATTTTTCTGACAATCAGATTGTCAGTGACTCATGACGCTGAAATGAACCACTAAAGGAAAATTATACATGGAAGTATTCACAATTTTGCATAGATTTTATTCTTAAGTCCATGTATGGATCTTGTTTAGTGGAGGACACAAATGAAACTCAAGTAGAGAAAGTCAAAATTTCAAAAGAATAAAGTAGCACAACATCATGGAAACTAGGATTATAGAACACAAAGCTTGGTGTTGGTGTCCATATAAAAAGAGGGATCTAAACGAGAAACATAATCCCAGGCTTTTTTTGAGTGGAGAGTAAAATAGACAATTTAAATCTGAAGCACAGAGATAGTTTGGGGGAGGTAAAGAAATATTAACATGAATTAGTGGAAGATCCCTGTCCTCAGAAGAGTATGAGGATGGAAGTAAGATCTTGCCTCAGCCCTTGTGAATTTCTTCTGCTACCAAGATATTTTATAATGAATCCCACTTGTGGTGAGGGCTTCCCATGTGATTCAGGGGTAAAGAATCTACCCGTAATCAGGAGACATAGGAGGTACAGGTTTAATCCCTGGGTGAGAAGGATCCCCTGGAGGAGGGTATGGCTAGCCACTCCAGTATTCTTGCTTGGAGAGTCACATGGACAGAAGAGCCAAGTGGACTACAGTCCATAGAGTCGCCAAGAGTCTGATATGACTGAGCAACTGCACACTCTTGCACTAGTGGTGAACTAGGGCTTAGTGAGGACAATCAATTTATGATGCTAAATCTGGTTGTCTATTTAAGCTTAAGTAGGACTTAGGTAGTTTTGACCACAAAGTAGTAGTTTTGCAGGTCCCTGAACTTAATAGTCTATTGGTATTAAAAATGTTTATAAAATACAATTTTAAATAATTGTGCTGAATATCTTAAAGGGATTTCTTTTAGCTGTCACTAAGAAACATTAAAAGAAAAAGGCTCTCTAGAACTAGTAATTATCAACTAGTTAATATTTTATCCTTAGCATGAGATTAATAGTTTCTTGAGATACATGAAATATCAGGATGACCATTGAAATTTCAACTTTTTAATTTATCTAATTGTTTTTAGAATAGACACCATCTAAATAAATGATCTTATCTTCTCATATGGGTTGTGATGGTGTGAAATTGTAAAGGTAAGCCAAATTATTACATTTTTAAAAAGAGAACAGAATACACATTTTTGCCCTTCTTTTAAAAAATAAGAGCACTTTTTTTTTTTTCATCTCATTATGGTAGGTTAGCTGTGTAATGATACACACTTTGGTCTCAACACATTACACAGAATGACTTGATGGAGCGAAGGATTCTCATTGGCTTTCAAGAGGAAGATTTAAGTTTGAGACTGACTGAAAGAGGGCATGAAGAGAAATGGATTAGCTGCTCATGTGTTGCATATCCGTATGAATAGTTATGCTGAGGAGATGAAGCACATTTTTCAAGATCTAAATAGGATAACTGGTGGACAGTGCAAATTTTATATTATTATATAGATCTCTGAGGCAGAGCTTCAAGCAGGAGGCATCTGAAACCACAACGAAGCTGAAGAAAAATTGTGAGACTGTCATTGAATAGCTAGTTTTCATAGCAGCACCTGGTACACTTCACTTCTTGGGCCCACATGAGATATAATTCAGTTTCTGTGGATGAAATCTAAATGTTTTGAGGAAATCTTAGAGTAATTAAAAGATTTGGCTTCTAAAAGAAAGCTTCTTTGTTTTTACATTTGAAATCATATATTTTCTTTTACCAGCCTTTTATCTGCCCATTTTCTTCCAGTGTAAATTTGTTGTCCTGAGGAGTAGGAATAAATGCTAAAATTAAAAGCTTCTCTGATAACATTGTACTTCAGGGAATTCACTTTTGCTGTGCATCTTCTTTGAGAGAGAAAACCCGCAACAGATGGTGTGCTTAATGCTAATCTCCTTATTATTCACCAACCAGTATTGCAGAAAACCTTCACATAACAAAATATGGCCTAGCTTGATATTCATGCTTGCTATCTTAATGTTTATTTTATCCTATGGAATGATACTGACTTGTTGGTAACACTAAAGTCTTAAGACTTTGATTTGCTTTTGAAATTTGTTTTAGAAAGCTAAATCATAATATGTTTACAAATTTTCACTGTCTGGAATTCAAAAATTATGACTTCATGGTTTCCATTTGCATCGAAGGGGAAGTATAACTCTTCATGATAAAGTTTAATAACTCTCACAGAATTTTTAAAAATGTGAATACTGGTGTTAAAATTAAGAATTAAGGCCTCTAAATGTAGGAATATCTACAGAAATGAGGGCTGTAGCCAGGAAGTCACATTCACTGACCATTTCTGTGATCATATATCTGGTTACCAGTTGAGAAAACTTCCACCCCCGTAATTCTCTTACATTTCCACTTAGGTTCTCTTGTCCTGTTCTAATTCTTCTCAGCTGTTTTCAACATCAGTGTGAATGCATAGGAAAACAATTGTCAAGACTGACATGGTAGTTGTTGTTTTAACAACATTGTATTTTAACAGCTTTATTGAGATAGCATTTGTATACTATAAAATGCACTCATCTAAAATGTACATTTCCCTGATTTTTGTTTTCACAAAGTTATGCAATCAACACTCTCAATTTTAGAATATTTTCATTACCCCCAAAAGAAATCCACACTCAGCAGTCGTTTTCCACCACTACCACTCTGCATGCCCTGGTATTTGACGATGATTAGCACTCAATCAAGGTTTAATGACCTTTTTCCACACTTAAACTATGATGGTATCAGACATATACTTGTTTGACATGGATATCAAGCAGAATGGCATGTACTGAGGATAGAAAAATTAATATTACATGGCATCTCAGTCTCAAGCAGCCTGGTGGGAAAGTGATATAGTAAGAAATAAAAGCATGTATGCTAATAATTCTAGAAAAAAATGAGAGAAATATTTTTTAAAAAATTTTTCTTTGTTTGCTTGTTTTTTTACAATTAGTATGTAATCTCAAAGAAAAATTTGGCTGAAGTTACTTGGGGTGGAGAAATATAAAGTTTATATTCATATACTATAGACATTGTTTATTACTTTTTAATCAAAATATTCATTTCATATAACACTGACTAGTATAATCTGTCAGGCTTAGATCCATGATTTTCCAAGATGTACAGATCCTATTGACCCTGGAAATTTGAGAATTCTAAAGTATATTTTCATTTTCAAGAAAGATATTTTAACATCTTCCAAAATAATTTTATGATTTAGATCTAATTTTGACTCTGAAAATATTACTTGCATTTAAAAACCTGTCTCCAGGATCAGTTCACTTAATGTGCTCCAGTGAGAGATCCTTAAAGATTTTTTTTTAAGTTAATAGTTAAAGATATAAAATAAATCTCACCATTGTCACTTTTCTTTGTTCTGACCTTTTTTCTCTTCAAATATTTGAGATATTTCAATATTTCTGTATCAGACACTATTTTGTTTTACTATTTAGTGGTCAAATTGCTTCAAAACATTTTTGAAATAAGATGGGCGTAAACAAATCAGCCCACTTTTTATCATGATTTTTAGTTTAACAACATTGTTGATTGATAACTTTCTCTTACCTGTCTCCACTTCACACAGTATCAAATGTCCAGATTCATAGCTAAATTTTCTGTATAGAGAATTAGTTTTTCTACTACTGGTCTATTATTTGTCATAACGTGTTCTCATTCACATTTTTGACCTTCAGTAAATGAATGTGGCAATATTTTGTTTGGTGATGATTTAAAACTGCTTGTCTCTGTTGTAATATTTTTACTGCTTGAAGTTTAGCATTTTGGCTGCTGATATACCTCAGTATATTTATATGAAGCCGTTTTATGTAGTAGATTTTACGATCTCCATTATGGAACACTTATTATGATTTATATATTTATATTTTAGTTGTGGTTAATGGCTACTGCAGAATAAAACTAATAGGAACATCAATTTTGAATGAAAGAGCTCCCTATTTTTATTATGCATGTGCCAAAACTACAGACAAAGCAATTAAGAGACCATGGACCTGTAAAATGGAGGGGCTTCTAACATATATACAGCTTCCATGATTTTAAAAAGCTAGGAGGAAGTTTATTCTAGGAGCCACAACCCCTACTGGTTGGTCACTAAGTCTCTCTGACCTACACTAGCAGGAAAACAGAGGCCTGTAATGAGTGTCTCAAGTGGTGATCAAGGACAGAATTACAAGTTACCTTGCCTTACAGATAAACAGCACTCAGATCTGCTTAAAGGTTAAAAAAGTTTTAAGACTGACTGAGGATTCAGGGGAACGAATGTATGGCTACTAATTGGAGAACCATATGAGTTCAAATGCCTCCTTCAATGCTTACTGAATTTATTATGTTACCTCATGTTAAACACTATTAGGTTATCATTGTTGTTATTTACAACATAGTTTTTGAGCAAGAATATTTGCAGGAAATGGGGTGTTCAATAAATGCTTCGTGTTCATTGGACTGCTGGAGACTCAATATAGCTTCCAGTTCTAGATATTTGTTTTTCATAAAATATGTCTGCCTGAGATGGAAACATTTGAGAACCCTGTTTTAGTTTTTACATTATAAACAAGCCTTCTAGTTATTCTGTTCCCATTAGTCAAACCTATAGCCACTCAACAGATGTGTTGAGCGCTTACCCAAGCCCTGTAGCACAGAGACTACACACATTTCATCCTCTCACTGCTCTGCAAAGTATTATCCTCACTTATAAGATTAAAAAAATGATAAGTCATTAAACTTAAGTAATTTGTGCAGAGTCAGACCACTGCTGGCATTCAATTCAAAGTCAGCTCTCACTGCAAAAAGCCTCACTACAATTACTCCTCCTGGAGCAGATAAATAGAGCATTCAAATAAGATGGTAGGAACCCCAGTAGAATGATGTCTTCCTTGAAGCTGAAGAACATTTTAACAGATCATCTAAAAGAGTACATGTTTCTAGTTTACCTAGATTTTTAGAAATATTAATTTTTAGTCTTGCTTCAAATATCTTCTTGGAGGATATTGAATACATTAGGAAAATATTCCGGAGATCAAACCTTTGGGTAATGTATATCATCTCTTGATAGATACATAGTGTATCTTTTATAGAGAGACAGTTATTAACTTTGATCTCAGTGTAACTGCTGGTTGAGAGAAGAGCACTAGAAATTATTTTGTGATCAGTTTTCCCATCTTTGGCATCAGCACTTTAAGAAACAGTAAATCTCTGATGGAAGTTTATCAGCTGAGCTTACAGTTGTGTGTCCTATTTTTCAACTTTTCATGCAGCTGTCATCTTCCAGGTTTTAGCCAAGTTTGCTGAGCATCAGAATCCTCAGTCAAGAAAGTGCTAAAATCCATATCCCTGAAAACCCTCTTTTAGCCAATAACTAATGCTCTTCAGCTCAAGTGGAACTGCACCACTTAAGAAAATATGAAAGCAAACCCTACCAGTGAATTGGGCTGCTTCTATTTCAATTTCTTTGAGGATACAAAAGCAATAAAAATATAGATATGAAGTATATATTCCATACAGTGCATTTCAAGGCTATCAACTAGAGAAAAGGACAAATTTCTGAAATAGTTGTCAGAGCATACTAAGTTTTCTGGCAGTGTAAGTATTTTACTCTCCAAATGTTGAAATTTATATGATTTTGATAATATAAATATTATCTCCAAACATCATTAGTGGAGCAAAATTTAAATTTTAGAAATACTTCCATTATCTGTATCTGCTTTTGTTATTTACTTGATAATTCCTATTCCTGAAACCTGGAATAGGTCTACCCTTAAAATGAATCAATTATAAGTACTTTTTTTTTCCCCTTATTTAAGGATCTATGTTGATTTGTATACTAATTGGCAAAGTGTATACATGATAATGAGCTTCCTAGGTGGAGCTAGTGGTAAAGAACCTGCCTGCCAGTGCAGGAGACATAAGAGACTTCAGTTCCATCCCTGGGTTGGGAAGATCCCCTGGAGTAGGGTAAGACAACCCACTCTAGTATTTTTTGCCTGGAGAATCCCATGGACAGAGGAGCCTGGGGGGTAAGGTCCTTAGGATAGCAAAGAGTCAGACACAACTGCACTGACTTAGCATGCACATATGCATGCATATGTGATATTTAAAATTTTATTTGGCTGTGTATTTGTTAGCATACTGATTCACTGAAAAATCAATACCAATAATTCTGATCACTTGTAACAGTGGCAAAGACTTTTGAAATTCATTTTTATATATGTTCATCTCTTAGTGAAATAGATTGTTAGTTACTTGTTCTGTGAAGTTATATGCTATTTTTTATCCAAGCAGTTGTAGTGTCTTTATATACATATATATGTATATAGCTGCTCTTTAAGGTAAATTTACATGAATTTTAAAAACAGAACTATACTGCAGTGATATAAATGTCTTCCCCTAAATAAACTCACTGATGGGTTATACTTGCTTTTGTTTTAATTACCCATAGAAGCTACTTCTTAATCCCATGGCAAAACACTGCATCTGGGTTTTCTATAGCTTCTTTTCTCCTAGGATTTCATTCCGTGCAAGAATGGAAAATTGAAAAGGAGTGAGATTGTGGCAAAATAATTGATGTCCCTTTAGGTTTTCCCATAAGAATGCTCCCATAATAGCTTAAATTCCCCTGATTTAGGTCTCACAGTTTACCTTGTCAATATGTAATTATGATTCCAAAACAAAACAGATTACTTTGCAGTGTGCTGTGGATGCTGTCATGATAAATAAAAAAGACAGATTTGCTGGATGAAGGGAATGTCTCATTATAGCTTCTTATTTAATGATCTACCAGGGTTAGGACTCTAACTGTGAATGCTATCTTTAACAGTCTTAAGCAAGATTCCTTCACAGGCTCTGTAATATCTGTAAAGGTTTAAGTTTACAACCTTAACTTTGACTGCTACAGTTATGGGCTTTATAAAAAGAAATATATATCTATATCTATCTATCTATATATACATATATACACACATAATCATGTGTGTGTGTATATGTAAAGAAATCTATGTATTAACACAAAATATCTAATCACATAGATCCACATACCTCATTTATAATGAACATTTTTGAAATACATATTAACTTTGAACTTCTAAAGGAATGAAACTGTCAGAGCAATAAACATTTGTATTTAAATAGTTGATTGGATTTGCAAAACAGTTTCTAAACCTCATGTTGATTACAAATGTAAAGACTACTTGCTTTAGACTATTGAATTTTCTTTTGCTTTTTTTCTCCTTTGTGATCAGTTCAGTCATTCAGTCATGTCCAACTCTTTACGACCCCATGGACTGCAGCACACCAGGCTTCCCTGTCCATCACCAACTCCCAGAGCTTGCTCAAACGCATGCCCATTGAGTTAGTGATGCCATCCAACCATTTTATTCCCTGTATCCCCTTTTCCTCCTGCCTTCAATCTTTCCCAGCATCAGGGTCTTTTCCAATAAGTCAGTTCTTCGCATCAGGTGGCCAAAGTATTGGAGTTTCAGCTTCAGCATCAGTCCTTCCAATGAATACTCAGGACTGATTTCCTTTAGGAGGGACTAGTTTGATCTCCTGTAATCCAAGGGACTCTCAAGAGTCTTCTTCAATACCACAGTTCAAAAGCATCAATGCTTCAGTGCTCAAATTTCTTTATAGGAAGAAATACCTGCAGTGATATTTTTTGGTAGTTAAATTTTTTTTTTTCAGTCAAAAGGAGTCCAAAGTGTTTAGCTTGCATACTTTAATATGGTGATCTTTCTGTACTATATACACATATTAACTGTAGTATAAAAACATATAATTAATATATTTACTGAGTAGCCACTGTCTATATAATACTATAACACTATAGTTATATTATTTGTTACTATTATATTTTAATAGTATAATAATACATCATCAGTATAATGGCATTGGTTATAATTTTTATATGATTTCTTCTCTTACTGGATTTGTCTGGTGAGGAAGTCATACATAATCAATTAATTTATAAAATACATTATTTTAAATAAAGAAAAACTACAGGATGTTTTGAGAGCTAATTAAAGAGAAACGGTGTAGTTGGATGGAAATGGTCATGGAAAAGCTCTGAAGAAATGAAATCTTAGCTAATACCTAAAGAATGAAAAGGTAGAGGTAGATGAAGAGGACACCAGAGTGAGAACAAGGAATACTAAGTCCTGGAGGGACTTAAGAGGAAGGCATGGTTAAGGAAATAATTAAAGGCACTATGGTTTTGAACATACTCATTGTGAAGAGGAGAGTAGTGTGCAGGGGAGATCAAGCACTCCTGCTTGATCTGCTTATAACCACCATCTGAAACTTTAACACTGTTCAAAAAGCAGTGGAGATACTCTTCCAGAGACTGGATGTGAGGAGGATTTGAGGAGATCTCAGTAAAGACACTCCGATTTCAGACTCAAGCAACTGGTAGCTTATGGTAGCATTTCCTGAAGTAGGGACTACTGGAGGAATATAGACACTGCAAGAAATACAGTTGGTCATTTCTATGTTAGAAACCAGGAGAGAGCTAAGGCTAAACGTAAAAATGCAAGTATTTCAAATATAAATATTTCCACACACTAGGTTACACTTACTCCCTATTCTAAGGAGTTTAGTTACAGTGGAATCAGCAAGGGTCCCACTTCTGTGAAGTCACACTGGTATTTCTTGATGAGGAAAGAATAACAGGATGGAAACCATGACGGTTGTGACTTTTTCAGTAGTATTTGGTGACAAGAAAGAAAAATGGTAGCTAGACACATTGACTTGTGGAAATTACATCTGAATGGGAAGATGATTTAATCTATTTTGAAAATCTGTAAGAGTGGGTCAAAGTTGTGGTTTTTCCAATAGTCATGTATGGATAAGAGAGTTGGACTATAAAAAAAGCTGAGCACAGAAGAATTAATGCTTTTTAATTGTGGTGTTGGAGAAGACTCTTGAGAGTCCTTTGACTACAAGGAGATCAAACCAGTCAATTCTAAAGGAAATCAGTTCTGAATATTCATTGGAAGGACTGATGCTGAAGCTGAATTTGGCCACTTGATGTGAAGAACTGACTCCTTGGAAAAGACCCTGATGCTGGGGAAGATTCAAGGCAGGAGGAGAAGGGGATGACAGAGGATAAGATGGTTGGATGGCATCACTGACTTGATGAACATGAGTTTGGGAGTTGGTGATTAAGGGAAGCCTGGCGTGCTGCAGTCCATGGGGTCGCAAAAAGTGAGACACGACTGAGAAACTGAACTGAACTGAAGAGAGTAGGAATTTAAAGGAACAAAAGAGATTAATTTAACAGAGGTAGCATATTGAGAAGGCTGGAAAGATTGGGATATAGTACACTAAGTAACAGATATTCCATTTTTAAAGACACAAGGAAAGAGGATGCTTTGGTAGCTTACATATCATCAACCTAAGGTTATTCTCATCCAAAGACCTCTGTTTTCTTTCTGTATTAGTGGACTGGATCATTTGCATGGGGGGTTGAGGCTGATTCTGCAAAGACAGGGAGAAAGAGAAATGAAGCTCTAGAAGTAGGAAGGCAGAACAGGTTTGGGGAGACAGGAATAGGTTGGAAAAAGTTCATGTGGAGAGTGTATTGCAAATTAACCGGAGAACCGGTCTAGCTATTGCTGAGCAACGTTCAACTTTCACACCAAGTTCAAAGTCACGAATACATAGCTGAACCATCCTGACTATGTGATGTGATTTTTCATCAGCAGCTTGGGTACAGGCATGTAGAAAGCAGAAAGCTGAACTAATTGAGTTGTGTTGTTTTTCTTGGTGGTTTTGCCCAGAGTGACAGAGCCATTAGGGTATTAACTAGGGGAATTTTAAAACATTTTTTGTTAAGTATATATGTATGTATAATAAATAAGTTATATAAATCTATAATATATTAACTATATATATTCAGTTCAGTTCAGTCACTCAACCGTGTCTGACTCTTTGCGATCCCATGGACTGCAGCATGTCAAGCCTCCCGGTCCATCAACTATATATATTAACTAGGGGAATTCTGTAAATTTTATAGAATTTTAAAGTTAAAAACAGGAGAGAAAAATTCAGCTAAGTTAGAGTGGTGAAGAGAAAGAAACCCAAGGAGGAAATTAAAGGGAGATTGTTGTTTTTCAGTCTCTTAGTCATGTTCAACCCTGCGACCCCATGAACTGCAGCATTCCAGGGTTTCCTGTCCTTGACTATCTTTCTGAGTTTGCTCAAACTCATGTCCATTGAGTCAGTGATGCCATCCTATTATCTCAGCCTCTGTCTACCTCTTCTTTTCTTCAATCTTTCCCAGCATCAGGGTCTTTTTCCTGGAGATTACCTATGAGGGAAAAGACCACCGTAGTGCATGTGTTTCCATAATCAAGTAATGTTGGCTAACTTGCTGCATAGCATTTCAGTTGATTTTGCACACACAAACATAATACAATCAGCAGTACTCAACTAAATACCATTTATTATGTGTCTGCCATTTGATAGCAATAATTATAAAGATGTTTAATTCTGCAAATCAATTTTCAGTTTATAAGCACTGTGCATGCATTATCTCAAGCTGGTATCTCAGGTTGCTAGTTAGGCAGATACTGTGCTAGAACCTAGTGATATAAGATGAACAAGATATGATCCTTGCCTTTAAGAAACTTACAGAAGACAAGGGGGAATTCTATCCAGGAGGATCACACAAAACTACAGATAGAATTGGATCCTAAGTAAGGGAGACTCAGAGGGTTTCAGAGATTTACATGATCAAAAAGTTTATATGAACACGTTTATATGAACAAAAACCGTCAGAAATTGAAATAAAATTTAAAGTCTTTTGACTCAAATTTTATTAGTTTTCCCATTTTGAAACACAGTCTACAAAAATACATGCATTTAAAAGTTAATGTCACCACCAATTTGTTACAAGAACAACTAGAGCGAATTTTAGATCTTTATATGCAATCAGACCTATTAATTCAGGTATTCATATCCAAGACCCAAACAAGATAGCCAGGAACACAGTGTCAGATAAATAGACTGGAAAAAGGGGGGAAAATGTTAGTTATGTGTTTGAACATTTGACTATTTTATGACCTCAGAAGAATTGTTTGCCCATTCTCTTTTGAGATTTCTCATTTGTAATTGCACATGCAATAGATTTATCAGTCTCACTCACAAGCTTTTTATGAAAAATGGCTAATGAGAATAATTATATAAAAATAGCATTTTTTCAGCAGTTGAACTATCAAGTGATAATGAGGATGGTAGTCAGGAGTACAACTGATATGTAGGGCAGAAGAGGACAATTATTTCTCATGGCAACAAGGGGAAAAAAAAACATCAATGCCATTTAGTTGCTATTTTTAGTCTACATAGCTCATGCTAAGGCTTTGATAATGCCCTTCTATTTTGCCTGACCTTCAGTCTCTGGCTATCATAATTTTTCCTGTACAGTTAGGTGAGCAAGCATTCTGATAGGTTTACAAATACCAAGCAAAGGGTCCATGTTTTTGAATTACATGTGTTTATTATACTTATAAAGAGACTTCTAAATGTATTGACATATTTTTTAAATAAGCCATAAGATTTCAAAATAGATACTCGGGAGGACCAGAATTAGAACAGAGTATCTGGTATATTAATATGTGGGTATGCTATTTGGGTAGAATAACTTAGCATCTCACACTAAGCATTCTGTCAAAGGGAATATAAGGCAAATGTTATTAGGCCTCATCTAGTGTACTTTGATGATGCAAAAAGTTATTGAAATGTACTTTAAACCTGTGGTAAGATTTTTAATCTCTAATGACTTACAGTTTTTAAAAATACTACCAATAATATAAAAAATAACATATTTCCATTATTGAATAGTTAATGTAGGTAATTACACATTATAGTTTATCTTATAGTTTATCTTTTTTGATGTACAATTTTAAGTCGTAAAAGTACTGAAATTGCAATATATGCATGCTAGATATAATTTTCCTTTATTTTTAAGAGTCATTTATTTAAGTGTGTCTTCTGTGTGCTAACGTGTGTTTAGTTTCTCAGTTGTGTCTTTTGTTGTGTAACTAACTGTCACATGTGTATACTGTAGACATTAACTTCTATAATTCTTTTCCAAGATCCATTGACTAATGGCAACCACTTTCTGAAGCTAAACACTTATTTTTCCTTTTCTAAAATCTCATTTGTCCCTACTTTGTTTTCCCTATGAATCTTCTTTTGAGATTTATTTTAAGTGAAATGTTTATCAAAGTAATTGAAGATTCACATGCAGTTTTAAGAAATAAGAGAGGTCCATAATCTACTTTGCTCTCTTTACTAAATGTTAACATTTTTCCAAAAAAAAAAAAAAAATCTAGTCTAATATCACAATCAGGATATTGACATTTATACAATCCACCTATCTTATTCAACTTTCACCAGTCTTACTGGTACTCATTTGTGGGTGCATGTGTATGCGTGTGCTGTATTTGGTTCTGTACAATTTTATCTGTGGGCATGTTCATGTATATACCACAACAGTCAAGATACTAAATGGGTCCCACTACCCCAAATTTTCTCCTATTGCCCTTTTACAGTCTCCTTCCCATCTCTCCTTCCCTCCCCAATCCATCCCTAACCCTTGTTAACCATTATTCTGCCCTCCATTTCTTAAATTATGCCATTTCATAAATGTTATATTAAAGGAATCATACAATATTTAAATGTTTAATATCATCTTTTTTCATTCAACATAAGTTTCTGGATATCTGTCCAACTGGTTGTGCGTGTCATTAATTTGTTCATTTTGATTGTTGCATAGTGAGAGTCTCATAGAAATATCAATAACTTCAGATATGTAGATGATACCACTCTAATGACAGAAAGTGAAGAGGAACCAAAGAGCCTCTTTATGAGGGTGAAAGAGGAGAGTTAAAAAAAACTGGCTTCAAACTCAGCATTCAAAAAACTAAGATCATGGCATCCTGTCCCATTACTTCATAGCAAATACAAGGGGAAAAAGTAGAAGCAGTGACAGATTGTATTTTCTTGAGTTCCAAAATCACTGCAGACAGCAATTTCATTTATGAAATTAAAAAATGCTTGCTCCTTGAAAGGAAAGATATGACCAAACTAGATAGCATATTAAAAAGCAGAGACATCAGTTTGCTGAAAAATCCTTACAGTCAAAGCTGTGGTTTTTCTGATAACAAAGAAGACTGAGCACTGAAGAACTGATGCTCTCAAATCTGTGGTGCAGGAGAACTCCTGAGAGTCCCTTGAGCTGCAAGGAGATCAAACTAGTCAGTCCTAAAAGGAATCGACCCTGATTATTCATTGGAAAGACTGATGCTGAAGCTGAAGCTTCAATACTTTGGCCACCTGATGTGAACAGTCAACTCACTGGAAAAGACAATGAGGCTGGGAAAGACTGAGGACAAAAGGAGAGGGTGTGGCAGAGGATGAGATGGTTAGATGGAATCAGCAACGCTTTGGACGTGAAATCGAGCAACCTTCAGGATATGGTGGAGCATAGAGGAGCCTGGCGTGCTGCAGTTCTTTGGGTTTCAAAGAGACATGACTTAGCTTCTGAACAACAACAATATTGTATTATAGAATTAGTTTGTTAAATTTATCACTCATTGAAGGATATCTGAGATGTTTCCAGATGTGCCAATTAAACATAAAGTTGCTACAGAAATTTTGTGTATGGTTTTTTGTGTGTAAACATAAACTTCTGTTTCTATGGGATAAATGACCATGAGTGCAATCGCTGGGTCCTATGGTAGTTTCAGATTTAAATTTATAAGACTTGAAAACTCTTAGTTTTCCAGACTGGCTGTGTCATTTTACATTCCTACAACAATGTGTCTGATGTGGAAATCCAGTTTTAAATCCAGTGAGATTCGACCTACACATCCTTACCAACATTTGGTGTTGTTTTCAATTAAGTTTTGACCATCCATCTCTTGCCTAATAAACCTACAGATTCTCAGAATGTTCTTCATAATTAGAAGCATTCTCAACCAACAGACAACCGAGAAACCCACAGATGGTGATATGAATACACAAATTTTTTAGTATGGAGTAGACTTGCAGTAACCTTAAAATTTATGTTAAGAATGGTATATATGACATTGAAAAATATTCATGATATATCTAAGTGGAAGAACCCTACATTATTGTATGTATTGTATATTCTATATATATAGAAAAACACCAAAATGACAATTATGCTTAATTCTTAGTAGTGTTATAGGTGAATTTATAATTTATTTTATTTACCTGCATTTTGTTGTTGTTCAGTCTCTCAGTCATTTCCAGCTCTTTGCAACCCCATGGACTGCAGCCCACTAGGCTTCATCATCTCCCAGAGCTTGCTCAAACTCATGTCCATTGAGTTGATGATGCCATCCAACCATCTTACCCTCTGTCATCCCCTTCCCCTCCTGCTCTCAATTTTTCCCAGCATCAGGGTCTTTTCTAATGAGTTGATGCTTCACATCAGGTGGCCAGAGTATTGGAGCTTCAGTATCAGTCCTTCCAATGAATATTCAGGACTGATTTCCTTTAGGATTGACAGGTTTGATCTCCCTGTAGTCCAACGGACTTTCAAGAGTCTTCTCCAATACCATGGTTCAAAACCATCGATTCTTGAGTGCTCAACCTTCTTTATGGCCCAACTCTCACATCCACACATGACTACTGGAAAAGCCATTCGTATAGGAAAAAAAAACAGTTAAAGGAGGCTCCAAATATACCAATATCTGATGATACATTTTCCTTAGGGTTTGCATTTCAAGATCCATCTCTCTTATGTCCAATCAGTGTGAGGAAATCTCCTTTTCAGGCTTTCTGATAATTTTTCATTCCACTCAAAAATATCCCTCCTTTCCTTCAGAATGTTGCTCCAAATGTACCTATATAGTTTTATGAAAATGTTTTGCATTTTCCCTCTTTGACTTCCATTAAATGTTAAAGGGACACCTGAATTTCTCATGCCCCTGCTTTTTAATATGCTTTACATGTTCCTTACAAACCACTGTGTGTGGGTGTGTGTATGTGTGTGTAAATATCCTCAGGTCTTGATTGTGCAGTGTCTTAGTCTGCTTTTAAGGCCGTAACAAAACAACGTAGACTGGATAGCTTAACAACAGAAATTCATTTTCTCATAGTTCTGGAGGCTGAGAAGTCTAAGATCAAGGTGCTAGTCAATTTGATTTCTATGAGTGTTTTTTTCTTCTGTGAGTCTTCTTCTAGATGGCTACCTTCTCCCTGTGCCCTAACTGTGTCCCCCTGTATCTCTGCCTCTTCTTACAAAGGCATCAGGCCTTTCAGTTTAGAGTTCCACCATCATGACCTCATTTAAACTTTATTACATCCCCACAGGCTCCATGTCCAAGTATGGTCACATTGGGGATTAGAGTTTCAATATATGGACTTTCAAGGGAGGTGGATCACATTCAGTTTATAACATGCAGAATAATACACAGTAAGCTTGCTTATTAAGTAAGTCTTTAGGCTTTGGATTAAAATCAGTAGAAGTGGGCTATAAACAAGAGAAACATTTTTAAATAAAAAGTAGTTCTAAACTAGTCTGACATAGATGTGACTGTGTGTGATTTATATAATAAGAATTAAAATTTCACAGCAGAAGCCCTCTAAACATTACAATTTTCCTGCGTTTACAGGGATGATTTCTTCCTCATTACATGATTTGATGGTAAAAAGAAAAGCCACTGACTGTAATGTCAGTGAAAGTTGGCTTTGTATTTTAAAATTGTACTTTGGACAGTTTTAAAGAAAGCTTTCTGTTAAGTTGTTAATATTGGTGGTGAATTGTGTCTCCCTAAATATTGTTCCAAATGTGACCTTTTGCCCCATTATGCAAAAGATAGAAGTGAAAGGGCTTTGGAAGTCTGTATGTTTCTTTGTTAGGATCATGCATTTGCATTGTATTATCATTTGTTGAGTCAAGGCTATCGATTTAGTAGCTGAAGACTGGATTTATTCAGTGTTGTAAAATTTAAAGGAATCGAAAGAATAATTGAAGGTCAGTCAGTGATTGACATTCTGGTGTAATGGATAGGAAAGAGAGAAAGAAGACAAATGTCAGGGGGAAAAGGAGCCAATTTGAAAACAAAAAAAGAAAACAGTGGGTTTCCCTGATAGCTCAGTTGGTAAAGAATCTGCCTGCCATGCTGGAAACTATGGTTTGATCCCCAAGTCGGGAAGGAAAAAGGATAGTCTACCCACTTCAGTATTCTTGGGTTTCCCTTGTGGCTCAGCTGGTAAAGAATCTGCCTGCAATTCTCTGGAGACCTGGGTTTGATCCCTGGGTTGGGAAAGTTCCCCTGGAGAAAGGAAAGAGTACCCACTCCAGTATTCTGTCCTGGAGAATTCCATGGACTATATAGTCCATGGGGTCGCAAAGAGTCAGACCCAACTGAGCCACTTTCAAAAAACCAATGTTAACCCTTAAAACTGCATATCTCATACCATACGTACGTATTCAAATTTAGTTTGATACTGTCATCCTTGCAAACTCTTCATTCCTAACTAGAAAGTGAACCCTTTAAGAAAGTGACGTAGGTTTTATCAAATCCTGTGTAGCACCCAGGAGAGTATTTTCCTAGAAAAATGCTCAATGTATTAATGCCTGCTGAATAGAATTGACTTAAAATGAACATCTCCGAGCTGAAAAGACTTTTCCCTTAAGACTGGCCAAAATTCTAATAAAGAACTGAAGTTTAAGAAATTTTTACAACTTCAGGAAAAAAAAGAAAGAAATTTCTCTCATTATGTTTTTCCATTCATGTGCCATTTTTATTTTACCTGTGTTTACCACATAATCCCAGTGGATTACATAAGATCCTATCATCCCCTTACACAGTTTGCAAACTGCAGTTGGTTTATGTAACTCTGAGATGTCAAAAAGGTTTCCATTAACTTGCAAAATACTATATTTTACTCCTATAATTAAATGAATGCATCAAAGCATGATTTTTTTATATGAAGCTAACAAAATTCTAACTAAATGTTTAAATTATGACCTAGTTGACCGTCAAGACTAGTCATTAACTTGGCATCTAAGACATGAAAGATAGTTATATTTAAGAACAACTATTAACAGGCCAGGTTGTTTTGACATATCAACTATTAAGTCCCTAATCAGCAACATTACTGTTAATAAAATAAGTTCATGTAAAAGATATAATGATTTTGGTACAGTCATTTTACTTTCTTTGAGTTTTGTGTTATATATTATCTTACCTCTTCACTGCCTAGATATTAATGTGAAGAAAGGAAAAGACAATCTACTCAGACCTTACCTCTATTTCTTAATAAGATTAGGCACATATATAGAAAACAGAAGTCATCTAAAAGTGCTTTGCATCTCAATATGGAGGTAAAATTGAACCAATATCCCTGGTTACTTTGTGGAAATCCAAAGCCCTCCCTGCACATTATGGATATTTACCAGAGGCTTGCATACTTATTCTGGAAATAGACCAACATTCTCTAACCCTATTCTCATGACCCAAATATCTTCACCTTGCTTGCTTTCTTGCTTTCTCTTGTTTTTATAAAAACAAACACATGCTCCTAAAAGTATTTTCAATGCAGTAGACATTTTTTTTTTCTTAGATGGAGAGGAATCTGAAGAGCACATCAAAGGTCAAATAACTGCAAACTAAGCATCAAGCTAACATGTTTTTAAAGTCCTTTTGGGCACTGGACCATGTTGAATTTCTCCAGAGTCCAGCCCCACCTTGAAGCCTGATTTTCACACTCTCTTCTTTTCTCTTCACATTCCTCCCTTCTCTGCTATCCTCACTCCATCCAGCCTTCTACCTGCTGCAGCAAAACAACTATCACACAAATCAAGAATTGCTTCTCTGAGGCAGAGCAGGAGAGGACCTATTTATTTTGGCTTAGACCCTTGCCACCGTTTTCGTTAGTTGAGCATCCCTCTCAAATAAAGGTAATGTGGGGCTAGATGTTAGAATTATGAATAAATTGACATTTTTATGTTAATATTCTGATAGTTTAATATTCTAGGAGGAATGTAAACAAATATATAGGAATGTAAGTGAATGTGCATGTATTTTATTAAGGAACCTGGGTGTGCTGTAGGTTTTATCAAGAGATGTGTTTTCTTTCGTAACAATGTTTTTTAGCACAAAAATAAATCTTATAATTGAGTATGAAAATGTTGAATGATAGAAGTGCCTGAAGTACATTAACTACAGGAGAAGTATAAAGCCAAGCATGAAATCTAAGATGGAGATAACCTTGAAGCTTTCTCTGTACTAGTACTAATAGCTGTTCTGTTAAAATCTGTCATTCTCCCCAGTTTCTGTGAACCCAGGAATGAGAAAGTTCATTCCAGTAATTTGTTTCACCACACTGTCTAGGCTTCCCATAGAGCTTTTCTTTTTATACTCTGTGAATCTTTAGGGCATATCTGGTCATGAAAATGAAAGAAAAATCTTTATCACAAAACCAGATGATTATTTTTCTGCAGTCACCACTGTTTATTTATTTTCATGCTGTTAACTTCTCCATACAAGAGTGAAACTTCATATATCAGCATTAGAATCAATGTGAGGCTACAATTTCAAGAGGTTGTAATTTGCCAATAAAAATGATTTATATAGCATTTTAGTACCAGTGAAACATAAGTGAGTATATGCTCTTCAGCATGTGCATTTATTTATCTGAAACACTTAAAAGAATGTGTATTAATTTCATTATATTTATGTAACTTCCTAAGGGAAGAATATTCTCCCCATGATGTCTCCTAGAGAGGAAAAAAGTTGCATCTATGTGGATGACTGATTTATGGACATTGATTTCCACTGATTTATGGACAAAAATGTAAAAAGTCCTCAGGACATCATAATTAAAAAAAAAAAACAGCTTTATAGTTATGATGTGTCTGAGTGAGTTTAAATTTTTATTTGCATTTCTGAGTTTGATAAAAGATGTGGGGAAATGTCACTTTGTGAGAGAGAACTCTCTATTCTCTCACTATTCATCAGAGGAAAAAGTAAAATGTGTTGGTGTTTCAGCAAAGGGGTGAAATACTTTTCCAATATTCTATTTTCAGAGAGGAGAATTCAAATAACTAGAAGATATCTTTCATTTCAAGAAGACTTACTTATCATTTTGGTGACATCATATGTAGTAACCCTTCCATTCTGGTTCATCAGTCTTTTTGCCATATTTAAAAATCATGTTTAAAATCTTTTTCAAGGCATTGGGTATAAGAAAGTATCAAAAGAATATTAAAACAGGATGTCAATGTCTTTGTTTTTTTCCAATCTGTCAGCTTTTTAGATTCTATATATCTGGTTTATTGTCAACAGCAAAGCCATTTCAGTCATCCGGCAATTGTTTGTTAAGCATGCACAGCTGTCAGGCACTTTCAGCCCCTAGGGATACAGTGGCCAGTGACAGACAATGATTTTTACAAAAGGAGCTGCAGTATAGGAGGTTAAAACTAATTTTAAAAATGTATAAATGGTGAGATTTCAGGTGCAATGAGTTTTGATAAAAGTAAAACTTGATAATATGATTCAAAAGAAAGGTAAATGGGCAGTTAGTCTGCTAATTTAGCATGGCTAGATAAGGAAACACTCTAAAAGGTAACATTTAAGCTCATACCTGAAAACTGAAAAATCTCAAGGATAGGACAACGGTTTTGGCAAAGAGCATTCCAAAACAGGGCCATGCAAATGTGTTGAAGATTGAATGGACTTATCTCTTGAAGAAGAGAAGAAAGACCACTGAATGTGGAGTCTAGTGAGTGAGGCTGAGCATGGTGGTTGATGAAGGTAATGGGCAACAGATGACTCACAACCTTGTGCAGAAAATAAAAGAGTTCAGGTTTTATTTTAAGCACAGGGAGAAGATAATATGAATTTACAGCAGCTGAATGACAGGCTCTCTGTAGTAGTGTTGATGAATCACTCTGGCACATTTAGAGATGGATTTTAAGAATACCCCCTCCCTGTGTGGTGTGTACAGTGAGGCCCAGACAGGAGATGGCAGTTTGGGCTAAAGTAGTAGGAAGGAAGAGATAGAAGCAAAGTGGATGCCCAAGGTCTATTTTAGAGTCAGAGTCAATAGGACATGCCAATAGATGGAGTTTATCTGTAAGAAGGGAGAATGACTCCTAGGTTTTTGACCCACCACTGGATAGATAATGATGCTGTGAAGAAAACTGGTATATGGAAAAAGGACAGGGACAGGTTTCCACAGGGAGAGGTGGGAAGAATTAACAAGTGTACTACTTTATATCAAAGTCAAGATGCCACTCTCCACTTTCTAAATACTTGGGCCTGAATGGTGTGCATCAAAACTCATATATGTCAAATGAGCTTCAAAAAAGTCGAGAGATTCAACTAGAAGAGAAAGCTTTGAGAAAACATGTTAAGCTGAATTTTGTTTAGGGTATTACTGTATGCAATATGTGTAAGTGTATGTCTGTGAAGAATATATATATCCCCCTTCATGGATCAGAGCCTTGTCATTGTGAATAGGCTCATGTAACTCAGTGAAGCTATGAGTCATGCTGTGCAGGTCCACCCAAGACAGATGGGTCATAGTGAAGAATTCTGACAAAACATGGGCCACTGGAGGAGGAAATGGCAGCCAACTTCACTATTGATGCCTAGAGAACCCCACGGACAATATGGAAAGACAAAAAGATATGACACCAGAAGATGAGCTCCCCAGATCAGAAAGTGTCCAGTATGCTACTGGGGAAGAGCAGAAGGCAATTACTAATAGCTCCAGAAAGGATGAAGCAACTGCTCCAAAGCAGAAACGACACTCAGATGTGGATGTGTCTGGTGGTGATCAGAAAGAACAGTATTGCATTGGAAAGTTAGGTCCATAAATCAAGGTAAATTGGACTTAGTCAAGCAGGAGATGGCAAGATTGAACACTGACATCATGGGAAACAGTGAACTAAAATGGATTTAATTCAGATGACCAAAATCCTTCAAGTTAGGCTTCAGCAGTACATGAACCAAGAACTTCCAGATATACAGTCTGGGTTTCAAAGAGGCAGAGGAACCAAAGATCAAATTGCCAACTTTCATTGGATCATAGAGAAAGCAAGGGAGTTCCAGAAAAAACCTACTTCTTCTTCATTGACTATGCTAAAGCCTTTGACTATGGGGATCACAACAAACTGTGGAAAATTCTTAGATAGGAATACTGGACCACCTTACCTGTCTCCTGAGAAACCTGTATGTGGGTCAAGAAGCAACATTTAGAACATGATATGGAATAATTGTCTAGTTCTGTATTGGGAAAATAGTATCACAAGGCTGTATATTGTCATCCTACTTAATTAACTCCTATACAGAGTATATCATGTGAAATTCTGAGCTCGATGAATCACAAACTGGTATCAAGATTGCCAGGAGAAATATCAGCAACCTCAGATATGCAGATGATATTACTCTAATGGCAGAAAGTGAAGAGCAACTAAAGTACTTCTTGATGAGGTTAAAGCGGGAGAATGAAAAAAGAAAGAAAACTGTCTTGAAACTCAGAATGAAAAAAATTAAGATCATGGCATCTGGTTCCATCATTTCATGGCAAATAGATGGGGAAACAATGGAAACAGTGACAGACTTTATTTTCTCGGGCTCCAAAATCATTGCAGATGGTGACTGCAGCCATGAAATTAAAAGATGATTGCCCCTTGGAAGAAAAGCTATGACAAACTTAGAGAGTGTATTAAAAAGCAGAGACATCACTTTGCCGACGAAGTTCCCTATAGTCAAAGCTACGGTTTTTCCAGTAGACATGTATGGACGTGACAGCTGGACCATTAAGAAGGTAAAGCATTGAAGAACTGATGCTTTTGAACTGTGGTGTTGGAGAAGACTCTTGAGAGTCCCTTGGACAGCAAGGAAATCAAATCAGTCAATCCTAAAGAAGAAAATCAACCCTGAGTATTCATTGAAAGGACTATTGTTGAAGCTGAAGCTGCAATACATTGACCACCTGATGTGAAGAGCCAACTCACTAGAAAAGACTGATATTTGGAAAGATTGAAGGCATAAGGAGAAGGAAGTTGCACAGAATGAGATGATTGGATGGCATCACCGACTCAATTGGGCAAGTTTGAGCAAACTCGGAGATAGTAAAGGACAGAGAAGCCTGTCCTGCTGCAGCTCATCAGGTTGCAAAGAGTCAGGCACAACTTGGTGACTGAAAAACAACAAGAATAACAATATATGTAATTAGATATTTATAAATACACACACACCAAATTTTAATATAAATAAGGAGTTTAACTATGCTCTGATGGTTGTTTTATTCCCTCTCATCTGGTATGGCTCTATGAGTCTCTGTATCTCAGTTTCACAGCTCTTCTTCTATTAATGTAAGGGAGACAGCTTTGCTCTGTCCACTCATGCATTTAGTACAGCTACTTTACTGAGATCTATTTGTATCTAAAGCTAGGAGCTCTTTAAAGGTTTAATGATGTGTAAAACAGAGTAGCCTACATGCTGGGCTCATAAAAAATATATCAGAAATGATGATGCTATCAGTGACAACAGATTTTACATTTTATTGTGTTTGAATAATCCCCCTTTTTTGGCCTTGTGCAGCTTGCAGGACCTTAATTCCCTAACCAAGGACTGAACCAGGGCCCTTGGCAGTGAGAGCATGAGTTTACAGAGTCCTGATGACTGGTTAGCCAGAGAATACCTTCTTTTTCCCTTTTAGATATACTTAATGCTAACTAGTCTTCACCTGATTCATACAGTCCCCGAACTGCACAGTCCATGACTTTTGGACTGAGGTCGGGTCGCATTTCTAAAGGTGAAGAAGAGGTGTGATGGAGCCGTAGCAAAAGTGAGGCAGTGACAGTGCAGAATTTAGATAAAGTAGAAGTTAAAGTGGCCTAAAATCAAAAAGATATTTTAAGTTATGGCCTGAAGACAAAGATGTCTTAAGTCTAACTTTTCAACTCTGCAATCCAAGAGTAGCTTGCAGCCAATTTTATTAATAGACCGTTTATTTGAATTCACATAATTACTTACTATGACATGCAGAGCTGAATGTTACACCATTCACTGTGAATTTACAAGCCAGGTTGTGTGGTCAAGATTAAAATGCACGTAAGTGCCACCCAGGGAAGAGATCAGTGCATGATTCAGTGTTGTTGAGAACACAGCAACATAGGAGATTGTGCGTGGAATCTAGACCCTTGCCACGTGCTGATCCCTCTGCCATCAGATCTGCTCCATAACCCAGGCAAGGAACTTAGCTGCAGAGACCCCACTTCACTGTTGGGACCACAGTAAAATGACCCCAAGCTCATCCTTATAGGGTCTAAAGTATAGAAAGCTAGGGGTGTGCCTGAGGGCTGACTGCTGTATTTAGCAAACAGAATGAAAATGGGCAGGTGTCCCTTGCTATCAGGTGTCATGGGGTATTGATTTGGGGACCCCTCTGATACTAAAATCAGTGGATTCGCAAGTCCCTTATGTAGAATGGCATGATATTTACATGTAACCTACACACGTCCTCTGATACACATTAAATCATTTCTTGGTTACTTACAATGTCTGTGATGTGCTCTGCTTAGTCACTCAGTCATGTCCAACTCTTTGCGACCCCATGCACTGTAGCCCACCAGGTTCCTCTGTCCATGGGGATTCTCCAGGCAAGAATACTGGGGTGGATTGCCCTCTTCCAGGGGATCTTCCCAACCCAGGGATCAAACCCAGGTCTCCTGCATTGCAGGTATACTTGTTACTGTCCGAGTCACCAAGGAAGCTTTATAATGTGTAATACAACATAAATGCTATGCAACAATTATAAATACCAGGTAAATGCTATATAAACAGTTGCCAGTGCTGCAAACTCAAGTTTTGAGTTTTTTATGAAACTTTCCAGAATTTTTATTTTGAAATTTTTTGATCAGAGGTTGGTTGAATCCTTGAATGAAAACCAACTGCATATATGAAGCTTAAAACAAGGAAAGATATTTCCAAAGGATGCATAAGCCCAAGACAGACTGTGAGGGTTCTTTATGTCTTAGTAAGGAAATATTCCTGGCTCAAGGTCTATTTTTAGGTTGTCCAGCAGAGGTTAAGACATAGCAGGCATGAGGAATGACAATTATTTTTAGACAAGAAACTTAATACTTATAATATTACAATTTTTAATTTCTGCTCTTCCCTTATATAGGAAAATATGGTGTTCATTAGCTGTGTCTGACAGGTGTACTCTGGTGAAGTTAAAAGAGATTTGCCTCTGATTCACCTCCTCCCCATCTGAGTTCTGCTTCACCCTTTCAGTTACTTGCTATTAAATATTTACTTAAATTCTATAAAGTACTGTTTCATAATATTTACACAGAAATAATGCCTGCTTCAAGAGATTTGTAGGATTAAATTAAATTAAACCTATACTAAAATATCAGTCATACAGCAAGTGTACCGTGTCCTCTAATATAATGTCTAAAGTCAATTATGTTAAATTCCTGAACATAGGGAAGAAGAGGTTCAAGAAATATGAATTCTTAGTAGCTTATTCATTTACACAGTTTTTTTTGTTTTCTAAATCAAAAGATTACCAGGCACCAGGAAAGTGAACACAGTAATTTTTTTTTTTAATGGTTTTAACAAGATGTAAGTTAGTCAATAAAAGAGTCTGATGGTTTATTCTTACTCTCTTGATAGTTCTGGTTGCGATCAAAGGTAAATTTTGCTAAGCGAAGTTTCAAATTCACCACACAAGAGAAACTAAGTGGGAAATTTCCCCACCTAGCCTTTTAAGGATTCCTTCGGACCCCGCTTCTCAAGTTCTCAGAACTCTGTGCTTGTTAGCTTTTTCACTGAAGCACAAATTAAGAACTGGCAACCACCACCAGGTAATCATGTCTCACTTCACTGATAAAGTCTTGCATTCAGCTTACAGAATCTTAGTTCCCCTAATTACAACTGAAAACAATCCTAGGAACAACTTATAGAATAAGCCATTTGAACTTTTGCCCTAAGGAATCTGGAGAACCAAATTTCAGCTTCTAGCTGACTGCATCCAGAGTGGTCTGAAGGGAATCCAGCGTTTTCCAGATGAAGCCCATACTTTGCATCACTGAGTTTCTTTGCTGTTAGCGCCTTGCCCTCTCTGCTTGAGGCGCTGACTCTGGCAATTGCTCCAGAGGAACCGACTGTGTATAGGGCACTTTCTGAAACTTTCAGGGAGGGAAGGAAAGCTTTTATTCCTGTCTGTGCCAAAGAGGGCTTTGGGGGTATTTTCTTCCTCAAAAACTCTTTAACTCTCCCCTTGTGAAACATCTTTCTGTGTGCTTTGCAGAGAATGGAATCTCACCAGAGGCCCTCTTAAATGACTTCAGAAAGTGTTGAGAGGACTCCAGTGTAGTATTGCTTCCTCTCCACTCCCCACAAGGCAGCTGCAGGACTGGACTTTCAACCTCTTCTTTGACTATGCTAAAATTTTCATGTCATAAAAGGCTTTTGTACAAGTACACTTTGTGTAATAGTATGTAAAATTATTCCCAAAAACAGAGTCTTTTTACCTAAAGAGACTTTCATGCAATAATGGTGCTATTTACTAATAAAAGTGAAAGGCATTATAGCATAGCTGGCTTATTATCATTAACTCCCATTTTTGGTTCATAATTTAATCATACTTCTGACATTTGTATATAATTCTACCGGAGTTTGGATTGGTACTCCTCATATATCTTTATTTATGCGTGTGTGCTAAGTGGTCTCAGTCATATCTATCTGACTCTCTGCAATCCTGTGGGCTCTGCTGTAGCTTGGAGGCTCCTCTGTCATTGGACTTCCCGCAAGAACACTGGAGTGGGTTGCCATGCCCTCCTCCAGGGGATCTTCCCAACCCAGAGATTGAACCCTCGTCTCCTGAGGCTCCTAAGTTGTAGGCAGATTCTTTACCGCTGATGGGGAAGACCCGTCTTTATATATATGATAGTGCTTTTCTTAACAAATTTGCATGTCAGGCGAGTGGATGCTCCTCGGTCTTTGTCTCGTCATAACAAAGATTTGGAGCGACGGATATTAAAGCCCCCCTCAGCGTGTTACAGCTCTTGGGTCTTGGACAGACCATGTTATAGCTCTCAGGTCTTGAATGGAGAGAGAGGTCTTGAATGGAGAGAGAGAGAGAGAGAGAGAGAGAGAGAGAGCTAGCTTTGGCGCCTCTTTTTATATGTTTTTCTCTCCCTGGGCCTGTCCTGTGTAAATTGGGCCGGCCAGGAGTGCTGTTTGTTTGACCTGAGGTTCGTTCTCACTCCGGTCCTCAGACCTTCCTTTGTTCTAGTTTCACAGGCTTTTCCCTTCCGGGTCTTTTAGCCACCGCCATTCTGGACTCCTTTTCCCTATTCTAACTACCTAACATGCAGATGTCACTCGGTCATGTGCTTTACTTCAAGTCTTTTGTTGTTCTTGTTGTTCAGTCACTCAGTATCGTCTGACTCTTTGCGACCCCATGGACTGCAGTACACCAGGCCTCCCTGTCCATCATCAACCCCCAGAGCCTACTCAAACTCAAGTCCATCATGTCGGTGATGTCATCCAACCATCTCATCCTCTGTTGCCCCCTTCTCCTGCTGCCCTCAATCTTTCCCATCATCAGGATCTTTTCCAAGGAGTTGGCTCTTTGCATCAGATGGCCAAAGTGCTAGAACTTCAGTATCAGTCTTTCCAATGAATATTCAGGACTGATTTCCTTTAGAATTGACTGGTATGATCTCCTTACTGTCCAAGGGACTCGCAAGAATCTTCTCAGACACCACAGTTCAAAAGAATCAATTCTTTTGTGCTCAGACTTCTTTTTTTTCCCCTCATTTATTTTTATTAGTTGGAGGCTAATTATTTTACAATATTGTAGTGGTTTTTGTCATACATTGACATGAATCAGCCATGGATTTACATGAATTCCCCATCCCGATCCCTCCTCCCACCTCCCTCTCTACCCCATCCCTCTGGGTCTTCCCAATGCACCAGCCCTGAGCACTTGTCTCATGCATCCAACCTGGGCTGGTGATCTGTTTCACCATAGATAATATACATGTTTCGATGCTTTATGGTTCAACTCTTACATCTATACATTACTATTGGAAGAATCATAGCTTTGACTATATAGACCTTTGCTGACAAAATTGTCTCTGCTTTTTAACACACTGTCAGCTATACAGGTTTGTTATAGCTTTTCTTCCAAGAATAAAGTGTCTTTTAATTTCATGTCTGCAATCACCGTTCTCAGTGATTTTGGTGACCCCAGAAAATAAAGTCTGTTTCCATTGTTTTCCCATCTTTTGTCATGAAGTGATGGGACCAGATGCCATGATCTTAGTTTTTTGAATGTTGAGTTTTAAGCCTGCATTTTCACTCTCCTCTTTCACCTTCATCAAGAGGTTCATTATTTCCTCTTCACTTTGGGGATTTTTTTTTTTTTTTTTGCTTTATATTTTCCCTTTGTTTTTAAAAATACTTATCAGATTTATTGAGGAACTCTATTATAACTAGTACAGAGGAAAATAATGGTTCCTGTACAGTACAAGGAAAATAAAATAAGTCATTTTGTAATCATGTACAGGTGATTTCTATATTTATGATCACATGAAAAGTGTGTGTTTTTCTCGTTTTTTAATTTTCTGTGAAAGGAATATTCTTAATAATAAAACAGTCCTAAAATATGAATCTATAAAATAGGGTACAGTATTATATTTTAAAGCCTTGATTATTGCATTGTTTTCTAGTAATATGTCTGTATATGTGAAGAATTTGCAGTGCCACAATTTTGGGTTAACCGAGGAAATTCTTCTAAACATCCTACAAAATTTTTCTGATAAACAATTATCAGCTTCCATTAAGTGCAATTATATCAGTAAGTTGTATGGTTTATATACTAACAAAAACCACATTTCTTTTCCTTGTCTGTTTGCAATGTTTTTCTCTTTATATTTTTCTCCATTTGAATTTGAAAAGGTAGACTACTTTCTCAGCAGTATTTGGGTATCTCTTGTCCATAATCTTATTGATGGACTCCTTTGTAATTTGTAAAGGAAAATTAAAATTGACCTGTAATCTGTTAAAACTGCTAAACATTTGCATCAACCATTAGCTCTGATAACTCCTTTATCTTTGTGAAGAAGGAAAGGCTTTTAAGTATTGATTTTAAATAACAAAGCATAGCTGCCAATCTAGTTTTACCTGTCACACAGGTTTCTGGGTTTTGATCTTCATGTTTACCTTTTTTTGCTATTAAATAATATGCTCTTCTATTTCAGGAAAACATTGTAGAATAATTTTTTTCCCGACCAAACAAGTATAGTATGAGTGTTTTTCAATCACAGACTTGAGTAAAACAATGTAAAACTACAACTTATGATTTTTTTCCTGTTTTACTTTGAAATGTTCATGATTAAATTATTTACTTCAAGTAAGCATCATGACAATAATTTACTACTATGACTACATTAGCATATTACAATATCATTTACAACATATAGGCTATTGATTACTGAAGGGAAGAGTAACTCTCACCCAAAATATTCCATCCACTTCCCTTTATTTCCCAACTCCTTAGCAATTAAGCAAAGTCATCTGATTTGTTCTGGCCACTGCAATGTGATGTATTGTTTCCAGGTGAAGGAAAAGCTAATTCTCCAGTCTCCTTTTTTCAGCTGAGTTAAGTAGAAGACCAGATATTCCAGATGGAACAGCTACATTTGGATGGAATGAACTCTGAAGGTCATGTAAAATCAGCTAAAAAATAAACTTTTAACTGTGTTATAACAGTAGATTTTCAGGATTAATTTGTTATCACATCATAACCTAGCCAACCCTGGATAATATAATTTTAGACAGATTCATTCCTAGAGACTTAATTCCATTACCTACACTGAGATGTACCATGAAAACCCACTGCCATAGTTTCAGACATAATTTATTACAATTATTTTCTCTATGTTAAATTGGGGATTTCTTGATAATCCATTCAGCCCCTTATATGTAAAGGATGACAGTCAGTGAAAAAATGGAATGAAAAACTGGAAGAAAGTGAAATTGTTCTTTAGCACTAAAAATTGTGCTAGCTATGATTCATCTTGCCAGGGAAGATTCAAGGTCAGAACATCTCTAGAGTTTCTGAAGACATTATAACACAGTTCCTCCAAGTAGACACTTTAAACTTAAAAGTTCTTGATTTTTTTATGTACTTTCTTAGGTTCAGTTGTCAAATATCTTCAAAGAATTTGAAAATGTGTTTTGTGTTCATTGAATTATATGTAATTTTCACCTAATTATCTCAGTCTTGAGTTTTATATTAAAACCCACTTTGGAATCTACTAAGGACTATTTAGATTTGTGTTATAATAGAAATTTGCATATGATGTATATAAAGCTTTTGATCCTACCACATTAATTTACCCAAAAATATAATTTTGGTTTAAAGTAAGTTCTGAAATGTTTAAGTACCAGTGAAGAAGAAGATTGAATTCCTGCTATTTTTTGAATGTGACAATGTATTCTATATATGAAAATAAAAACTACCTATTTTTTTCTCTTTGAAAATAATCCACTGAAAAGTAAATCACCTTTTACACCCTGATAAATAGGGTACCAGAGCAGAGTCCTCTCCTCCACCTGAACCCAGTGAGGATTCAGAGCCTCAGTACCAGCAGAGGGCCCTTGTGCCCATCTGCCTCCTCAGGGAGTCCAGATGAATTTGCTTGAGTCTCTCCTGGTTCTAAGATCTCCATTATTGGTTGATGATCATATGTTTTATTTGGTGGAGGAAGAGGTTATCCTTGAAACTTGGTTTCAAGAAAATGTACCTAGGTTGTTCCGTATAGAGATGGAGCAGGCTATCCTCGTGTTAAGGCCCTCGGAGGACTCAGTTTGGGTACTGAATGTTTACCCTCAGTTTGGAGACTGGGGAAGATTTTACTCAGTAAACACGAAGGTAGGACTGAGTCATTGGGGGGAAAGACTGATCTCCCGCTTTTTCCTTGAATGGCTACCTTAAAAGTGTTTGTCGAAATAAAATAGAAATCAGAGCTTCTGAGCTCTGAAGAAGGAACTCTCTCCACTAGACTGGCAATGGCTTGCTCAGGTGACTGAGAAACTTGCAGGAGTGGTGGAGGCAAGACCTCAATGCAGCGCAGCTGTCCCTATATGTAATTAACAAATTGTGCAACTGGGGACATGCATGAGAACTGAGCATTCAGTGATCTGAGCACCCATGGGAGACCTGTACTCCTTTGGGAAAACCAAGACACATAAGAGGGGGCTAAAAAAACTCTGGGACAAAACCAAAGTTAAGCTCCCAAGCAGTACAAATTGGCCTACCACAGGGTCCTCACTAGCAATTTTATCTTGACAAATGGACTTCAAAATGGGAAACAAAGGCTTCAAAATAAAAGAAAAACTAACCAACAGATTGCCAATACCCCAGCTGGTAAATTGTACCTATAAAACTTGCAAGTGGTTGCTTCATTGGAAATTAAAGGAAATTTCACCCTAAAAATTCAGAGAGATCTTTCATACATATGCAGTCAAGCCACATTAAAGTTAAAAGCTGATTTAGTAAAAATGTCTTTTCAGACTTTAAACAAAGGCCTTCTTGAAGGAGACTTTCTTTGTATCTTTGAGATGTAAATATGCTACCTGATATTCCTAGGACATACTGTCTTTGAGTGTTTTGTTTGTCCAAGATTTTTGAAAATTTAACCTTTGCCATACTATTTTTTGAGAGTAAACCCTTTGGATTTAGTTTATATCCTCTCCCACTCAGAGCTTTTCAGGTGGTGCAGTGGTGAGGAATCTGCCTGCTAATACAGGAAATGCAAGAGACGTGGGTTCAATCCCTGGGTTGGGATTGAGTAGGAAATTCCTTGAGTAGGAAATGGCAACTTGCTCCAGTATTCTTGCCTGGAAAATTCTCTGGACAGAGGAACCTGGCAGGCTATTTTCCATGGGGTCTCAAATAGTTGGACATGGCTGATTGACTAAGCCAGCAAGCACTTGAGTGGCAATTATTTCCATTATTGCAGCTAGTTTTTTCCAGTGCTCACATCTTATAGTTATGCTCTACAGGAAACAAGCAATGTATACATATATTTGTATTATATAACTTATACACGCATACAGACACATATAATACAAATTGAGGTCATCATTATCTATGATTTTTTCTAAATTCCATGTTACATTTTCTCTTGTTAATTAACTTGCTTCTGTAAGATTCAGTGAACAAATTTAGAATGGTTTTACATTGCATTCAAAGGTTAATATTGGCAGCCTATGCTCAGAATAAGAGTCTGAAACTAATTTTCTTCAACTCATAAATTGTTCTAGATGACAGAGGCTAAAGAAAAGATTGTCATGAACTTTGCCCTCTAAGATTACCAGTTTAATGAACAACATCAATGTGCAAATGAAAAATTAAATATAAGTTGATTATTATAAATGTTCTAAGAATTCAATAAATTGAGTACTTTAACATGCAAAGAGAACTTCAGATCATTTCAGGAGGGGTAAATAAGAGAAATAATGCAAATCTGAAGTAGGAAGGTAAAAATGGTAAGAAAAAAATGAAAAATATAATTGGCAGATAATTTTTTTTGTGTGACTTTGTCCAGCATTTGAATGACAAAAAAAAAAAGAAGTCTGAAATTGCTATCTAGGTTTCTAGTATAAATAACCCAATAATTCCATTAACTATGTCAGAGAATCTATAAAAACGAATAAGAAACACAAGAGAAACTGTCTTTTTGTACCTAAGAAACAACTCTTACATCTCCAGTGCAAGTATATGGCCTAGCATAGAGTAGGTATAGAACCATTTTTTTTTTTTTTAAGGACACAGAAAACTGCTCTACATTGTGTATATTATTCACTGTGTATTTCTAAGGCCATCACCTAATTTAAAGCTGTTATTCACCATTAATTTGGTAGTATGCTGTTATGATTTTCCTTGATGTTCCTTATTAATCTTCAGTCACTCTTTCTTTTTGAAGCCCTTGATTTAATCTCACACCTAAGCAGTTTTTCTGTAAGCCAGCAGAAATGTCCAACAGAATATTTATTTGTCAGGTTTTACTTTTTTGATGTAAACTACTTGGATTTTAGCTATTAATTCATTTGATTTATGAAAAAAATAGCATATTTATGTATGTAGCTATCCATTTAGTATCTATACACTCTTATTCTATAAAGTTTTGAAAGTGATTAAAAATATTTTATTGCTTTCATATTCTGAAATTATGATTTTTAAAAAGCTACCTTCTCACAAAAGAAATAATTTCACTTTCAAATGCTGAAAATAGTCCTACTATAAACTTGCAACAGAAAATACATTATACATACCTAGAAAAACTCAAGTTATAACTATAATGTCTGTAAAATAGGTGTATGGCTTTCTAAAAACTTAGTTTTAGGAGTTACTTCTAGGTGGTGAGAAAAAGAAATAATTACTATTGATTAGCAATTGGTTCAGCTTCTCTAGAAGGTTATTAAGGTCCTAAAATACAGAACAGAGTGTTATAAACAATAATGTGTTCTCCCAAGTCTGTCTTGAACTGACCATTTTTTTCCCTGAAATGTCCTTTTGACATAACTTCTGCATCTCAGGAGCTTTGATATAAAGAGTGATTTAGAACCAAAGACCATTTCAGCATTTAAAAGAGAGAATGCTTAGAAACCCTCACAGAAGCCATATAAACTCTAAGTGAATGGAATGGAATAATGATAGCACCTATCAATAGTTACTCATTGTATATAAAATTACTTTATGAAAATAAGATTAAATAGTTCTTTAGATTTATATGAGCATATGGAAATATAAATGATTCTAAAATGTGTAAAAGTGAGCATATTATTAAATTGCAGAGGAAATAAAAGGTCTACATTATGTATATATTTACTTTTTTATATGGAGAAGAAATTTATTATTAGTAAGGGCTACTTCTTGATATCATGTTAAATTTCCAAATGAATGAACATTCACCTGTGTGTACCCCCTGGCATTCACCCGAATCTTGCTTCCGTTGAGGATTAGTTATTTTTTTGTTTTGCTTTTTTCCCCATACAAACCATCTCAACATAAGTAATCAAAACTTCAATTTGCCACAGGAGTGTTCTCTCTTTTTCTGGGCAATTTTTGCCCCAGTTGAAGTAGTATTGAAAGCCACTTAACAAATCAACTTTACAGGCTATAATTTAATACATACAGTGTAAATATTTGAGTCATAGACTTACATCATGAAATGTAGAGAGTTTCACATTAACTTCTTCATTTGAGAATTTCACATAAATTTAACTTATTCCAAAACTTACACTATTCATTCATTCAGTGTTCAATTCACTCAGTAAATAGTGCATTCCAGCACTGTTTGCAAAATTGGGGAAACACAGATACAAAAATAACATTCTGTTGTTATGTTGGTTTCTTCTCCTCAGTCTTCTTCCTAGTTAATTCAGTGATTTTCTTTTACAACTGACAGCCTTTTGGCCAGTATGGGTTCATCTTTCATTTTTTAGCTATTTCAGATTATTAAATCTCTGGTCCTATCATCAACATACTGAATACAGTATTTATTTTCATATTTGTGATCTTCCCTCAAAGATATAATCAGTGTCTTATTAATTTTAATATTCCCAGTGTCTGATGCACAATAAGTTCTCAGCATTTGTTTATAGAACTGAACTGAACATAAGGATGAACAACTCAATAACACAAGGGAAGTTGGGACAGTCATCAAGCCATGGCATGGGACTCAGTAAATTTGTCAGCTGATACCTAAGGGAAAATGATACCATACTAATGTTGGTTTCTTAATATGCACATCTGAGCTGAGAGTGTCCTAAGTGCAGTTTTATATTGCCCAGAGAAAAAGGTGGCCCAACAATAGACAATGGAGGTAGGAAATAAACCTTCAGGGAGGCAACTAGTGAACCTAGGAGAACACAGAAAAGAAACTCGGAGGGACACTGTCTGTGAAACTCATCACAGAACTAGACACCAAGGTAATACAGGCTGAGATGAGGAATTAATTCAGAACCAAGAAATCAGCATCAGGAAATTTCAACCTAGATCAGATATTTGGAGTGACATGGATAATACTGAGCTACACTGTATTGCCATGGACTGTGTGAGGTCAGAGATCAAGGCAAAGATGGGTTTCAAATCAGATTGGGATGGGAAGTGTTTAGGGCCAACCTACCATAATAAGCAAGGCACCAATGGCCTCATCTTTGTCAGACAGAAGAGAACTGCAGACTGAAGATATCAACATCAAAAAGACAATCAGCATTAAAATTCTTTGTATTCAGTCTGTTAATAAATGGGTTTATTTTCCACTTAGCATTCTGCAGTAGATGATAGAAAAATCAGATACTTCTTAATTAGGATAGAATCCCCACATTTATTTCTTCACATGCAAAACTGAATTAAACAACTGTAGGTTATTTGACCCTTGAAGCTGCTCTTCTGTATTATATGATATATATTTTACATCCCTTCTGAGGTGGAGAACTCTTCTCTATTATTTGCAATGCAGAAAATGAAAAATATCCAATCTAAAAATGTACACCGATAGTCAGTCATAGTTATGGAGATTACATTAACAAACTTAGTTTCTACTGGACACAGCTCTACTAAGAACTGCATTCTATATCAGTAGAGCATCAAAGTTGATGTTTATATTCTCTGGTAAATAGAAAGTACATGGAAAATTTTTAAAAATTGGCTAACTGTTACTGTGAGTGTGACTGAAATTTGACATGGATTCTCGAACTCTGTAATTTCCTGTTATGCCCTCATTCCCAGTTTTCCTCTAAGTTGTCACTTTCTTTGTAATTCTTTCTGGTGGAGAGGAAGCCAAGAAGCAGCAAAAGGGCATGTAATTCCATGTGCATTTTCTTTTTTTGGTGAACTGTTAGTGCTATGAATCATATGAAGGCTATGAATCATATTTTCTATCTCTTCTGCAGTGAGATGCATTGTGCTTCACGTCTGTCATTGTAAAAAAATAACCACCTAGTCTCCCTTTGGCAGAGAGGGCTTAAATTGGATACGACCCTTTGGGATCTTTAGTTCCAAGGTTATTTTAGGGAGATTATACATCAAGTCAAGGAAAAGGCACTCTTGTCCAACGTAAAGGGAACGTTTTGTTACTAGAAAAACTCTTCTCCCCTTAGAAAATTAGAAGAAAAAAAAAATTAACTGCAGAGTCACCCTGAGCTTGAAACCCCAGCTGACAAGCTTGTGAAAGTAGATTAGCCACATTTCTGAAAATGTCATGAATTACTTTTGGTTTCCCTCAATTGAAAATAGTGTCAAGGGGCTAATCATACAAGTTGCAGTAGAGAAATCAGGGATATTAATCTAGAGTATCATTTGTAATGCTGTAAACATTCAGCATTCAATGTCTCTCTAGAGTGCTCCTGAATCACTTAAAAGGTAAAGAATGACTGTTCTTTGATAAAAATGCCAGGCCATTTAGTCAGCATCATCCCTCTTCCCTCCAACAATTCTGTTAGTTGAGGTTTAGCTGCAACTGACATGAAACTCAAAATAGCTTGTGACATTAGCAAAATAATAATATATTTTTCACTTATATAAAAACTCAGGGTTGATATGGGGCTCTGTGCCATCAGGAACAGGCTTATTTGTACTTGTTAAAAACTTCACTGTGTATTGTGTCTAATGCAAGGTCCAAGAGAGCAGCTCCAAAACTCAGGCAGGAGGTTGGTGGAGGGGATGATGGATAGGCCAACCAAATCCTAGAGATACTTCTACTTACAATCTATTGCTCAATATTTAGTCTAAAGTCAAGCTGGGAAACATACTATGTATGTTTCCAAACAAAATGTATGTTTCTATGAACAAGGGAAAAAGATTGTTGAAGAAAATCGGGTCTCTGAACCTTACTCATTTTGGAAAAGTTTTGTAAAATAATAATACTTATAGTTTTTAATATAAAAACACCAATAGAATTTTAAATTCTATTGCTAAGAATTTGATAAGCTTTTCAAGATATTCATTATGTGAATTTACCTCTTCAGCTTCATTTATTCAATAATTATTGTAAAATACAAAAACAAATTGATCAGTGGTAAGCAGATAAGAATATAGATTGTGTGTATAAATAACTCAAAATTAAAAGCCAAAATCTCCTTTACTGAATTCATCCCTGTGCTTTACCCTCAAACTAATTTGAATTATAGATTATTTTTCAAACACGATTGTTTCTGCTACTTATAAAAGGCAAAATTTGTTTTATTTATTTTAGATGTGAAAATATTTTATTTAAAATGCTATCATAAGAAAAATACTAGTGGTATGGTAATATTTTATTTTAGAATTCCCTAATTTAGACTATATGTAATTTTAAAAAAGAAATCAGCTCTTTAAATTTCAACATTTAAATATAAGATCTTAATAAGAGAAATAAATGTTTAATATTTTAATTCTATATCATATGTGGTGGAAAATCTGATGCAGTGACATGAACACATCTCTCAAGCATATGTGGGCTTTTTAAAAAATTTTTATTTTATATTGGGGGTTAGTTGATTAACAGTGTTATGTTAGTTTCAGGTGTATAGCAAAATGATTCAGTTATACATATACATGCATCTATTATTTTTCCAATTCTTTTCTCATTTAGGTTGTTATGTGATACAGATCAGAGTTCCCTGTGCTATAAAGTAAGTCATTGTTGATTATTCATTTTAAATACAGCAGTGTGTAATGTCAATCCCAAGTTCCCTAACTATCCCTCCCACTCACTCTTCTCCCAGTAACCATAAATTTGTTCTCTGTCAGTGAGTTTCTGTTTTTTAAATATGTTCATATGTTTCTGTTTTGTAAATTAGTTCATTTGTTTCAACACTTCTAGTTATTAGAGAAATGCAAATCAAAACTAAAATGAGGTATTACCTCACACCAGTCAGAATGGCTAGCATCAACATATTCACAAATAATAAATGCTGGAGAGGGTGTGACAAGAAGGGTACCCTCCTACATTGCTGGTGGGAATATAAGTTAGTGCATCCACTATAGAAAACAGTATAGAGGTTTCTTAAGAAATTATTTAAAAAATATAGCTACCATTTGATACTACAATCCCACTTCTGGCATATGCATGGAGAAAAACATGGTCTGAACAGATACATGCACTCTAGTGTTCATTTCAATATCATCTACAATAGCCAAGATATGCAAACAATCTAAATGATTATAGATAGAATGATAAAGAACCACATATACAATGGAATATTACTCAATCATTAAAAAGAATGAAATAATGCCATGATTACAGAAACATGGATGTACCTAGAGATTGTCATGTTGAGTGAAGTAAATCAGAAAGAGAAAGGGAAATATTTTATATCACTTATATGTGGAATCTAAAAAAATGTTACAAAATGGTAAAAACAAAGAAGGAAAAATTTTTTTAGAAATCTTTTTTCTTTTAATTAATATTATTATAGTTTTATACTCAATCTCAAATAAACAATATTATATCCATTAATTTTAAGTGGCATTTGTCACAGGCTCATCCATTATTATCTTTAACCAGCAATATATAACTAAGAAAATCAGGTTTACAAGTATCCCCAAAGTATACTTAAAGTCTAGATCAGATCTTTAATCATCAAATTCTTACACATTTAATTTGATTTTTCAACTATCTTTAAGAGCTTTAGTACTAAAGCACCCTTTGGACCAATGTTTCTGATGTGGTATGCTAAGTCGCTTCAGTCTTGTCCAGCTCTTTGTGACTCTATGGACTGTAACCTGCCAGGCTCCTCTGTCCATGGGATTCTGCAGGCAAGAATGCTGGAGTGGGTTGCCACTTCCATCTCCAGGAAATCTTCCTGACTCAGGGATAGAACTTGCATCTCCCGCATTGGCAAGCAGGTTTTTTACCACTAGAGCCACCTATGAAACTCCAATGTAGTATACTCCATATTAAATTAGTATACAGTTATTTGAGCGACTGAACTGAACTGAATATGCACTGATACACAGATATACCTGTGTGCATGTGTTGATTTATTTCAATGGTTTATAACAATGTATTTAATTCCATAACCAATACTTGAATAAGTTTTAAAATACTATGCTGAATAAAATTCAGTAGAATTTTTTATTCAAGTGCCTTGAAGACATCCTAATACGCTTATCTACATTACATTTTTTCCAGAGGGAAATGTGATATGTAAATATATATAGACACATGTACTCTAGTATAAAATCAATCAATCCTGATGTCAGCCTGTGACTATTTTGTAAACAATGCAAGAGGAAGAAGAATAAAAGCCCTTACACCTTTATTCCTCAATACAAACCCTATGAGCCCTAATCTATGTAGTCAGATTCCTCATGGAAGGTGGGCACAATTTTTGTGGCATGAGCCTGAAATGTCTCCTTCTGTCAGCTGAGGATTAAAGATAACTTACTGTTTTCTCCAAAGTTGAATAAATAAATAAACAAAATCAATAAATATCATGGAACTAGTAGTCTATGGAAAACATTTTAGGAAATGATGAAAATAATTTATTGATATAGAGATGGTTAGCTTGTATATTGATTAAAATTAAATCACAAATTTAGCACACAATTTGGTTTAGGTTTACCATAGCTCTGAAAAAGGATCTTCTCAGGGAAAGGATAGATGTCCATGCCAGTCAGTTCAGGAGCACTAGAAATGCCTAAAATAGAAAGTCTATTTGCATATATATATTTTTAATTTTGCTGAATTATTTTTTTAAATCAAGCTCTTTTGTAAATATAATCCGGTAGTTCATTTATCTAGATTGCATCTGCCCAATTATAAGCTACACTTTTGATGGTTTGTTCACCTTTTACTCTCCATTTTGAGGACATGACATAATTTATTTAGCACTTTTATTTTATTTCACTACTAATATGCTAAAAGCAAAAGCAATATATTTAATGTTGAAAATCTACCATGTATTAGAAACAATACTTATAACTGGGAATGCAAAAGTAAGACACTTATGGGCTTCCCAGGTGGTAAAGAAATGGTGGTAAAGAATCTGCCTGCAATGCAGGAGTCAATCCCTGGGATTCTTGCCCAGAAAATTCTATAGACAGAGGGGACTGGAGGGCTCCAGTGCACAGGGTCGCAAAGAGTCTGACACAACTGAAGAGACTTAGCAAGCATTCGGGCTATAGTAAATTTACATTTAAATCCTGAAGAGAGAAAAATGTTGATGTGTATCCAGAAGATTACTTAAAATCAAGTAAAGCTTTTTTTAAATTGTTCAGTTGCTGTGTTGTGTCTGACACTTTTCAACCTCATGGACTGCGGCATACCAGATTTCCCTGTCCTTCACCATCTCCTGGAGCTTGCTCAAACTTATATCCATTAAGTCTGTGATGCCATCCAACATCACATCCAATCATCCAACATCCTTGACTCTTTTTTCACATGTGGTGGTATATTTATTCTTGAATTTACTGTGCAAATTAAAACGCCTTTTAAAGTTTGACCGTGATTTCTAAGCATATGTTATTTTAATAGAAAACATGTCAGTGACATTGTTGATCAAATTAATGAAAGATACTTTTCAGTTTCTGGTTACTTTGCAACAGTAAGCAGTAAAAGCAGTAACTTTTAAATATAAAAGGGGAAATTGTTAATATTAGGAACACTATTTATAATCACCTTAGAAAAATTTTCTGTGAAAATTAAAGTCTATATTATTCAATACAAACATTTAAAGGAGATACTATAGTTGTTATCACAGCAGGATGTAATTCCAAAGGCAAGAGTTTTATAAATTAAACAAAATGATTAAAGTAATTTTTTTAAAGAAAGACCTCACATTTTAAAATTATTTAAAAAGAGATTTATTAAAAATAGAAGAATGTTTTGAATGCATAGAAGGCCTAAGGAGACATTTATCAAAGACATACAGATGACCAGCAAGCACATGAGAAAGATGCTCAAACATCACTAGTTGTTAGAGAAATGCAAATCAAAACTACAATGAGGTATCACCTCACACCAGTCAGAGTGACCATCATCAATAAATCTCAAACAATAAATGTTCACAGGGTGTGGAGAAAAGGGAACTCTCCTACACTGTTGCCACTATGGAAAAGAGAATGGAGGTTCCTTAAAAAAACTAAAATAGAGCTACCATTGTTTTTTAGTCACTAAGTCATGTCTGACTTTTTGCAATCCCATGGTCTGCAGCAAGCCAGGATTCTTTCTCTTTGACCATCTCCCAGAGGTTGCTCAAACTGATGTCCATTGAGTCAGTGATACCATTCAACCATCTCATCCTCTGTCGTCCCCTTCTCCTCCTGCTCTCAATCTTTCCCAGTATCAGGGTCTTTTCCAACGAGTCAGCTCTTCATATCATGTGGTTAAAGAGTTGGAGCTTCCGCTTCAAAATCAGTCTTTCCAGTTGATTTCTTTTAGGATTGACTGATTGATTTGATCTCCTTGCTACCTCAGGGCTCAGCAATTCCACTCCAAGGTGTATATCTGGAGAAAACCAGAATGAAAAACAATGTATGCATCTCAGTGTTCATTTCACCATTGTTTACAATAGCTAGGATATAGAAGCAACCTAAATGTTTATTGACTAGGAATGAATAAAGATGTGGTACATATATATAATAGACTATTGTGCTGTGCTATGCTTAGTTGTTCAGTGGTATTCAGCTCTTTGTGATCCCCTGGACTGCAGCCCACCAGACTCCTCTATCCATGGAATTTTCTTTTTTTTTTTTTTTTTTTTTTTTTTTAATATTATTTTATTAGTTGGAGGCCAATCACTTTACAACATTTCAGTGGGTTTTGTCATACATTGACATGAATCAGCCATATAGTTACACGTCTAGGCAAGAATACCAGAGTGGGTTGCCATTTCCCGCTCCAATGGACTATTTCTGAGCCATAAAAAGTAGTGAAATAGTGCTGTTTGAGGAATGAGGGTGGACCCTGAGATTGTTATACAAAGCTAAGTAAATCAGAAAGAGAAAAAGAAATATTGTATAATATCACTTACATGTGGAATCTAGGGAAATGGTAAAGGTGAACTTATTTGCAAGCAGAAATAGAGGCACAGATGTAGAGAACAGACTTACTGATACCAAGAAGGGAAGAGCAGATGGGATGAACTGGGTGACAGAGATTGACATATATACACTATTATTATGTAAACAGATAACTAACAAAAACCTATTGTACAGCACAGGGAACTCTGTTCAATGCTCTGTGGTAATCTAAATGGGAAGGAAATCTAAAACAGTAGTGGTTATATGTACATGTATAACTGACTAACTTTGCTGCTCAGTAGAAACTAACACCAACTGTAAACCAACTACACCTCAGAAAACCATTCAGTTCAGTTCAGTTCACTTCAGTCGCTCAGTCATGTCGACTCTTTTCAACCCCATGAACTGCAGCCTGCCAGGCCTCCCTGTCCATCACCAACTCCCGGAGTTTACTTAAACTCAGGTCCATTGAGTCAGTGATGCTGTCCAACCATTTCATCCTCTGTCATCCCCTTTTCCTCCTGCCCTCAATCTTTCCCATATCAGGGTCTTTTCAAATGAGTCAGCTATTCACATGAGGTGGCCAAAGTAAGGAGTTTCAGCTTCAACATCAGTCCTTCCAATGAACACCCAGGACTGATTTCCTTTAGGATGGACTGGTTGGATTTCCTTGCAATCCAAGGGACTCTCAAGAGTCTTCTCCAACACCACAGTCCAAAAGCATCAATTCTTATGCACTCGGGTTTCTTTATAGTCCAACTCTCACATCCATACATGACCACTGGAAAAACCATAGCCTTGAGTAGACAGATCTTTGTTGGCAAAGGAATGTCTCTGCTTTTTAATATGCTGTCTTGGTTGGTCAGAACCTTTCTTCCAAGAAGCAAGCCTCTTTTAATTTCATGTCTACAGTCACCATTTGCTGTAATTTAAGAGCCCCTGCAAAAGAAATCTTTCACCATTTCCACTATTTCCCCATCTATTTGCCATGAAATGATGGGACCGGATGCCATGATCTTGTTTTCTGAATGTTGAGCTTTAAGCCAACTTTTTCACTCTCCTCTTTTCACTTTCATCAAGAGGCTCTTTAGTTCTTCTTTGCTTTCTGCCATAAGGGTGGGGCCAACTGCCTATCTCAGGTTATTGATATTTCTCCCAGAAATCTTGATTCCAGCTTATGCTACCTCCAGACCAGTGTTTCTCATGATGTACTCTGCATATAAGTTAAATAAGAAGGGTGACAATATACAGCCTTGATGTACTCCTCTCCCTATTTGGGAACAGTCTGTTGTTCCATGTCCAGTTCTAACTGTTGCTTCCTGACCTGCATACAGGTTTCTCAAGAGGCAGGTCAGGTGGTCTGATAGTCCCATTTTTTTTTCAGAATTTTCCACAGTTTATTATGATCCACACAGTCTCTTGGACTGCAAGGAGATCGAACCAGCCCATCCTAAAGGAGATCAATCCTGGGTGTTCATTGGAAAGACTGATGTTGAAGCTGAAACTCCAAAACTTTGGCCACCTGATGCGAACAGCTGACTCATCTGAAGACTCTGATACTGGGAAAGATTGAGGGCAGGAAGAGAAGGGGACAACAGAGGATAGGATGGTTGGATTGCATCACTGACTCAATGGACATGAGTTTGGGTAAATTCTAGAGGTTGGTAATGAACAGGGAGGCCTGGTGTGCTGTAGTTCATGGGGTCACAAAGAGTTGGACATGACTGAGCGACTGAACTGAACTAAACTGAACTGAATAGTCTAGGGATTTTCCCTATTTTCTTCAATTTAAGTCTGAATTTGGCAATAAACCAAATTACTTATTTGAGCAACAGTCAGCTCCTGGTATTTTTTCGCTCACTGTGTAGAGTTTCTCCATCTTTGGCTGCAAAGAATATAATCAGTCTCATTTCAGTATTGACCATCTGGTGATGTCCATGTGTAGAGTCTTCTCTTGTGCTGTTGGAAGAGGGTGCTTGCTATGACCAGTGCATTCTCTTGGCAAAACTCTATTAGCCTTTTCCCTGCTTCATTCTGGACTCCAAGGCCAAATTTGCCTGTTACTCCAGGTATTTCTTGACTTCCTACTTTTGCATTCCAGTCCCCTATAATGAAAAAGATGTCTTTTTTTGGGTGTTAGTTCTAGAAGGTCTCGTAGGTCTTCATAGAACCATTCAACTTCAGCTTCTTCAGCATTACTGGTTGAGTCATAGACTTGGATTACCGTGATATTGAATGATTTGCCTTGGAAATAAACAGAGATCATTCTGTCGTTTTTGAAATTGCATCCAAGTACTGCATTTTGGACTCATTTGTTGACTATGATGGCTATTTCATTTTCGTTAAGGGATTCTTGCCCACAGTAGTAGGTACAATGGTCATCAAAGTTAAATTCACCCTTTCAAGTCCATTTAAGTTCACCAGTTCCTAAAATGTCGATGTTCACTCTTGGCATCTTCTGTTTGACCACTTTCAATTTGCCTTGATTCATGGACCTAACATTCCAGGCTCCTATGCAGTATTGCTCTTTACAGCATTGGACTTTGCTTCTATCATCAGTCACCTCCACAACTGGGTGTTGTTTTTACTTTGGCTCCATCCTTTCATTCTTTCTGGAGTTATTTCTCCACTGATCTCCAGTAGCATTTTGAGTACCTACCAGCCTGGAGAGTTCATCTTATAGTGTCTTATCTTTTTTGCTTTTCATATTATTCATGGGGTTCTCAAGGCAAGAATACTGAAGTGGTTTGCATTCCATTCTCCAGTGGACCACATTTTGTCCACTAATAAAAATGAAGAAGAAATTTTCAATTATAAGGCTTTGAATTATAAGGTTCCAATATTTCAAAACCAAAAATGTCTATTTCAAAAGACATTAGTATTAAACTCTAGTATACCACATCTCATTACACACTGAAGAAGATACAATTGTTCTCAACATTAAGACAGTAGAAAAACAGGAACTTACACACACAGAACACAAAGCTTCCTACAAGTTATAATGTTCTTAAGGTCATCATTTTATAGTTGCTTTATTTTAGAATTTTCAACAATTTTTTGTATATCAAAATATGCATTTGACTTTTTGAATAGTTTAAAAATATGCATTCTATATTATATGCTTAAGAATTTTGCACTATATGGATAGGGAAATAGTTGTTTTCTAAAATTACAATAACTCCAAGAAAATTTCCATTCACAAATTTTTAAGCAGCAATATAATAGTCCTTTTTTTACCATTTTATAACACCTGTAGAAAGCAAACCATAGGCACCCTTATCTTTTATCAGAATTAAGGAAAAATGATTGTGTCACAAACAAACATACGAGGGCTGTGGGATGGTTCTTACAAACACTGAAGCATTGAAGGATACAGCCACCTTTATGCCCATAAGAAAGTCTACTGTATGGTTCATTGGAAAATAACAGCAATGATCTCTAGAAAGTCAATTTAATTATGCTTAATCTACCAATAATAGATTAGTAGACTCTGTCAATTCAGACAAAGGAAAAAAAAAATTGTTATCAAATGGAAAATGTAAAAAAAACTGTTTTTTTTTTTTTTTCCTTTTTCACTGGGGCATATAATGCTGCCAAATTAAAAATTAATGCTCCTAAAGCATTTTCAGCTCCACAAAGTTCCAGACAACATAATAAGCCATAGCTTGATCTCAACAGTAGATAAAGTGCTGCTTAGCAGCTGCTGTGTATATAACAAATATTAACTGATTGGTTTAAAATGTATTAATTAGTTTATTTCTGTAAAGTTGGTGCTATGAGTAACTAAGTTGAAGACCAAGGTAATTATGGGATAGCAAGTCTATATAATTTGTCAGTTATTGAAGCCCAATATTATTAGATGCAGAAGTAAAACTAATATACCATCATCTAATTTAAAAAAAACTGATTTTATTACATTTCTTGAAATTTTTGTTAACTATTTTGATATATATTTTTATACTTATTTAACTCAGAGAATGAAAATCTAGGGATAGATTAATCAATATCACAGTGTTCTATTTTTGGTTCACTGAGGGAAAAGCAAGCCTCAATTTTTCTTAATGAAAATGGCTATTGTTCTGTTTATCTTAATGTTAAGTAACAATAAAATGAAAGCATTAACATGCAAATGAAATAAAAGAACTTAATACACTTCATGTTTTTCTTATTCAATATAATTATATAGTCTTAGGGTAACAAAATGGCTTTCCCAATGACTCAGCAATGCAGGAGAAACAGGAGATGCAGGTTTGATCCCTGGAATACGAAGATCCCGTGGAGAAGAAAATGGCCAAACTCCAGTATTCTTGCCTGGAAAATACCATGGACAGAGGGGCCTGGCACAATCTTAATGGCATCTGCTGCTGCTGCTGCTGCTGCTAAGTCACTTCAGTTGTGTCCTACTTTGTGCAACCCCATAGTCAGCATCTAGGATTGCTCACATCATTTTTATATTCAATTGCGTTTAAACTAAACTGTGTTTTATTCAAATTGGCTAGGAAATAGTGTATCTGCCTAAATAAAAATGAATTGTGCTTTCATATGTATGTACCAGCATATGAGTTGTGTGTGCATAAAACTGCCCTTTGCTGTTCAGTCACTAAGTCATGTCCAATCCTGTGCAACCGTATGGATTATAACAATCCAGGCTCCTCTGTCCTCCACTATCTCTCAGATTCTGCTCACATTGACATGCTTTGAGTTAGTGATGGTATCTATTACATCCTCTGTCACCCCCTCCTCCTTTTGCTTTCAATCTTTCTGAGGATCAGAGTCAACTCTTTGCATCAAGTGACCAAAGTATTGGAGCTTCAGCTTCAGCATCAGTCCTTCCAATGAATATTCAGTGTTGATATCCTTTAGGATTGATGAGAGTCCAAGGGGCTCTCAAGAGTCTCCTTCAGCACCACAGTTCAAAAGCATCAATTCTCTAGTGCTCAACCTTCTTTATGGTCCAGTTTTCACATATGTACTTGACTACTGGAAGAATCATAGCTTTGACTATATGAACCTTTGTTGTCTCTGCTTTTTAATACACTGTCTAGGTTTGACATAACTTTCCTACCAAGAAACAAGCATCTTTTAATTTCATGGCTGTAGTCACTATCTGCAGTGATTTGGGACCCCAAGAAAATATAATCTGCCATTGCTTTCACTTTCTGCACTTCTATTTGCCATGAAGTGATAGGGCCAGATATCATGATATTATTTTTTTAAATGCTGAATGTTAAGCCAGTTTCCACTCTCTTCCACCCTCATCAAGAGGTGCTTTAGTTCCTCTTCACTTTTTGCCATTTAAGTGGAATCATCTGCATATCTGAAGTTAATATTTCTGTCAGCAGTCTTGATTCCAGCTTGTGGTTCATCCAATCTGACATTTCTCATGATGTACTATGCATAGAAATTAAACAAGTCAGGTGACAGTATGCAACCTTGATGTACTCCTTTCCCAATTTTGAATCAGTCCATTGTTCCATATCCTATTCCAACTATTGCTTCTTCACCCCCTAAGAGGTCCTGAGGAGGCAGGTAAGGTGATCTGGTATTCCGTCTCTTTAAGAATTTTCCAGTTTTTTGGTTTTTTTTTTTCCCTTTTTTTTTTTTTTTTTCCCCAGTTTTTTATGATCTACACAGTCAAAGACTTTAGCATAGTCAATGAAGCAGAAATAGATGTTTTTTTTTTTCTGGAACACTTTTTCTTTCTCCATGTTCCAACCAATGATTACAATTTGATCTCTGGTTCTACTACCTTTTCTAAATTCAGATTGTATATCTGGTAGCTCTCAGACCAAGTACTGCTGAAGCCTAGCTTGAAGGATTTTGTGCATAACCTTGGAGCATGTGAAGTAAACTCAGTTGTATGGTAGCTTGAACATTCTTTGTCATTGCCCTTCTTTGAGATTGGAATGATAATTGATCTTTTCCTGTCCTGTGGAGATTGTTGAGTTTTCCAAATTTGGTGACATATTGAGTGCAACACTTTAACAGCATCATACTTTAGGATTTTAAAAAACTCAGCTGGAATTTTGTCACTGCCACTAGCTTTGCTTGTAGTAATGCTTCCTAAGGCTCACTGGATTTCACACTTCAGGATGTCCCCTTCTAGGTGAGTACTATAGGACCCCTTCTAGTTGAGCCCTTCTAGTACTATAGTATCATTCTAGGTGAATGGTTTTCTGGTTCATTAAGGCTATTTTGTATCATTCTTCTTTGTATTCTCACCACCTGTTCTTAATTGCTTCTGTCCTTACCACTTTTGTCCTTTTTCATGTCCCTCCTTGCATAAAATGTTCCCTTGATATCTCCAGTTTTCTTGAAGAAATCTCTAGTCTTTCCAATTTTGCTGTTTTCCTCTATTTCTTTGCGTTGTTCATTTAAGAATCCTTGTTTATCTCTCCTTGCTATTCCTTGGAACTCTACATTCAATTGGATATATCTTTCCTTTTCTCCTTTGCCTTTCTCTTCTTTTCCATCTTCAGCTATTTGTATGCCTCCTCAAACAACCACTTTGCCTTCTTGAGTTTTTTTTTTTTCTTGAGGATGATTTTGGTCACTACTTCCTGTACATAGTTCTTCAGTCAGTCATTCTACCAGATCTAATCCTGCAAATCTATTAGTTACCTCAACTGGATAATCATAAAGGATTTGATTTAGGTCACCTGAATAGTGGTTTTCCCTACTTTCTTCAATTTAAGTCTGAATTTTGGAATAAGGTGCTTATGATTTGAGCCACAGTCAGCTTCCTGTCTTGTTTTTTCTGACCGAATAGAGCTTCACCATTTTGGCTACAAAGAACAAATTTAATCTGATTTCAGTATTGATCAGTTAGTGATGTCCATGTGTAGAGTCAGTTCTTGGGTTGTTGGAAAAGGGTATTTGCTTTTAATAGTATGTTCTTTTGGCAAAACTCTGCTAGCCTTTGCCTTCCTTCATGTTTTAATCCATGGCCAATCTTGCCTGTTATTCTGGGTGTCTCTTAACTTCCTACTTTTGTGTTCTAATCCCCTGTGGTGAAAAGGAGATTTTTTTTTTTTTTTTTTTTTTGGTATTAGTTCCAGAAGGTCTTGTAGGTCTCCATAGAATGGTCAATTTAAGCTTCTTTGGAATAAGTGGTTGGGGCATAGCCTTGGATTGCAGTGTTGTTGAATGGTTTGCCTTGGAAAAGAACTGAGATCATTCTATCATTTTTGAGATTGCACCCAAACCCTGCATTTTGGACTCTTCTTGAATGTGAGTGCTACTCCATTTCTTCTAAGGGATTCTTGCCCAGGGTAGTAGAAATAATGGTCATCTAAATTAAATTTGCCCATTTTTGTCCATTTCAGTTCACTGAATCCTAAGATGTCAACCGTCACTCTTGCCATCTCTTGCTTGACCATGTTCAATTTACCTTGATCATGGACCTAACGTTCCAGCTTGCTATGCAATATTGTTGTTTGTAGCATCAGGCTTTACTTTCACCACCAGACATATCCACAAATAGGCATCATTTCTGCTTTGCCCTAGTTGCTTTATTCTTTCTGAAACTACTAGTAATTGCCCTCCTCTCTTCCCCAGTAGACTATTGGACCTCGTCTCACCTGGGAAGTTCATCTTCCCATGCCATATCTTTTTGCCTTTTCATATTGTTCATGGGATTCTTGCAACAAAAATAGTGCGGTCCTAATAGTGACTGCCACTTCCTCCTTCATTGGATCATGTTTTGTCAGAACTCTCCACTATGACCCATCCATCTTTGGTGGCCCTGCATGACATGGCTCATAGCTTCATCAAGTTATGCAAGTCCCTTCACCAAGACGAGGCTGTGATCCTTGAGAAAAACTGCCCTACTAAAATTGTTTGAGTGTGTATGATTAATTTAGAATTTTATGTAAGAGCTGGGCATTTCCCTTAGTCAATATTATTAGTGTGATTATCATTCATTATTAAGTATTTCTTTTCCTGATGATAGAATTCTGGATCTAATTTAATAGGAACTAGGAAAATACTAACCCACTCCAGTGTTCTTGCCTGGAGAATCGCAGGGACAGGGGGAGCCTAGTGGGCTGCCATCTATGGGGTCGCACAGAGTCGGACACGACTGAAACGACTTAGCAGCAGCAGCAGGGAAATACTTGGAGAAGGCAATGGCACCCCACTCCAGTACTCTTGCCTGAAAAACCCCATGGATGGAGGAGCCTGGTAGGCTGCAGTCCACGGGGTCGCTAAGAGTCAGACATGACTGAGCGACTTCACTTTCACTTTTCACTTTCATGCATTGGAGAAGGAAATGGGAACCCACTCCAATGTTCTTGCCTGGGGAATCCCAGGGACAGAGGAGCCTGATGGGCTGCTGTCTATGGGGTCGCACAGAGTGGGACACGACTGAAGCGACTTAGCAGCATTAGCAGCAGCAGCAGCAGCAGCAAGGAAATATTGGTAATGCAGAGACACCTTGTCCCTGTGATCATGAGAGCTTGCTGCTATTTAAAACATGTCATCAAAACCCTGTATAACACAAATTTATGCTGTATCTGAATAGGAAGAAAACTATTCAGTAGTCATTCATTTCTAATTCTGGGTCTGAACGGTGGGATCAGGCATTGCTAAACTGAACTGAAAGTGAAAGTTACTCAGTCGTGTCTGACTCTTTGTGACCCCATTGACTATACAGTCCATGGATTTCTCCAGGCCAGAATATGGAGTGGGTAGCCTTTCCCTTCTCCAGGGGATCTTCCCAACTCAGGGATCAAACCCAAATCTCCCACATTGCAGGCATATTCTTTACCAACTGAGCTACCAGCGAAGCCCCATACTGAACTTAGATGTATCCAACTTCTGGCAAGGTAGGAGATGTTCACGTTATGTGGTGGTCCCATAAGACATGATTGTAGATGAGGGCGTGATAGGACCGCAGACCCCAACCTTTTTGGCACTAGGGACCTGTTTTGTGAAACACAATTTTTCCACAGACTGGGGGTGGGGTGATTGTTTCTGGATTATTCAAGCACATTACATTTGTTATGCACTTTATTTCTATTAAGGGACTTCCCTGGTAGGCTGGTGACTAAGATTCTGTGCTTACATCAGCCCTATCTCAGATCATCAGGCAACGGATCCCAGAGGTTGGGACCCCTGTGATAGGAAGGGCAAGTTGGCTATGTCCCCTTCTGTCTCATTCCTCAAACACCTCACAGATGGTAGCCTGGGTCTAGATGAGTTTTGCTTAGAGACAAAGGCCTTGTAGCATGACTTCACTGTGTTTCATTTTTATATTCTATGTGCACAGGTTAATTAGAAGAAAACATGGTTGAAAGTTATCTTTTTATAAATATCTTTAATTCAACTTTTTTTTTCTTTTTCTTCTTTAATTATCTTAAAATGCATTCAATGAATTTGTTATACAAATATTCATTTGTCAAACTGAGAAAAATTTAACCACATGACCAGATTACATATCAATCATCCTACCTGGTATCCCTAGGAGAGGTTGGTTCCAAAATCCATGGATGTTCAACTCCATTATATAAAATCTTGTAGTGTTTGTATATAGTCTATGCATATTGTCCCTTATACTTTAAATCATCTCTTTGATAACTAAAACAATCCAAATAGTTGCAGGTGCCCAGCAAATTCAAATTTGTTTTTTGGAATTTTCTGGAATTTTTTCTACTACTTTCTATACATTGTTAATTAAATCTGAAGATGTAGAGACTGTGTATATAGAGAGCTGATTTGACATGTTTGAGTTACCAGGTAAATTACATAGACTCTTAATTATTTTACTCTACCTTCTGGTGATATGAAAGAATATGCCAGTAACTTTCAAATTCTAATGTGCAATTGATTTAAAATGATTTAATCCTCTTCATCAAGAATATCATTATATTACTGAGTATGTAGAAATGGAATAAAAGAAAGAAAACATTATTGCAAAATAAAGATATCATGATAAATTATAATTTCTTTATATATCTTTCTCCTAAGTTAAGGGTTACATTTATGATCATATAACTTTTTATATATGTATAATGATATGAAAATTATAAATATTATAAATTTTCTCTATAATGATGACTATGTAAATCACCCTTTTTATCAGTAAGTGTTCTCCAGAGAAACAGAACAAATAGAATAAAAATATTTAAAATTTAATGTGAATATAAAATACACATGTACATAAAAAGATTTATTTTAAGGAACTGGTTCCTATGTTTGTGGGTGCTGGCAAGTCTGAAATTCAAAGGGCAGGATGGCAGGCTGGAAACTCAGGCAGAACTCCACTTATAGATTTAGGCAGAAAATCTTCTTCCCCAAGAGTCATTAATTTTTTTCTTTTAAGACCCTTAGCTAATTGACTGAGTTTCATCTATGACATTTAGGTTAACCTTCTTTGTACTTGCCAAGTCACTTTAGTTATGTCCGAATCTTTGTGACCCCATGGACTGTAGCCCTCCAGGCTCCTCTGTCCAAGGGATACTCCAGGCAAGAATACTGGAGTGGTTTGCCATGCCCTTCTCCAGAGGATCTTCTTGACCCAAGGATAGAACCCTCATTTCCTGCGTCTCCTGCAATGCAGACAGATTGCTTACCACTGAGCCACTGGAGAAGCTCTACTCTAAATTCCTGTACTTAAAATCAGTTGATTAGAGATGTTAACACAATCTGTAAAATATCTTCATTACAATACCTAGATTAGAATTTCATTGCATGATTGGGTGTCATAGCTTAGCCAAGGTGACACATAAAATTAACCATTACATTCTTCATTGGTAAAATTGGATAGTCAAGCCTAATTCGATTTTGTTGCCTGGTGTCATTAATGGAAATATACTGATTGTTCATATAATACCCTAAAGTACATAAATCAGGGTAATGCCAAAGAATTTTCAAAATACAGCACAATTGCACTCACTTCACATGCTAGCAAGATTAAGCACAAAATCCTTCAGTTGGTTTCAGGAGTACTTGAATCAAGAGCTTTCAAATGTACAAGCTGGATTTAGAAAAGGCAGAGGAAACAGAGATCAAATTGCCAACATCCACTGGATCATAGTAAAAGCAAGCAGATTGCAAAAAAAATGTATCTACTTCATTGACTATGCTAAAGCCTTTGACTGTGTGGAGCACAACAAACTGGAAAATTCTTAAAGAAATGGGATTACTAGACCACCTTACCTGCCTCCTGAGAAATCTGTAAGCATGACAGGAAATACTGAACATGGAACGATGAACTGGTTCAACATTGGGAAAGGATTATGTCAATGGTGTATACTGTCACCCTGTTTATTTAACTTTTATGCAGAATACATCATGTGAAATGGCAGGTTGAATGAATCACAAGATGGAATCAAGATTGCCAGGAGAAAGATCAATAATCTCAGATATGCAGATGAAACCACTTAAAGGCAGAAAGTAAAGAGGAACTAAAAAGTGTCTTAATGAAGGTGAAAGCAGGGAGTGAAAAAGCTGCCTTAAAGCTCAACATTCAAAAAACTAAGATCATATCATCCTGTCCCATTACTTCATGGCAAATAGATGGGAGAAAAGCAGAAACAGTGACAGATTTTGTTTTCTTGGGCTCCAAAATCACTGAGGATAGTGACTGCAGTTATGAAATTAAAAGATGCTTACTCATTGGAAGAAAAGCAATGACAAACCTAGACAACATAGTTAAAAGCAGAGACATCACTTTGCTGATAAAGCTCCATATTGTTAAAGTTATGGTTTTTCTAGTAGCCATGTATGGATGTGAGAACTGGACCTTAAAGAAAACTGAGTGCCAAAGAATTGATGCTTTGAACTGTGATGCTGGAGAAGCCTCTTGAGAGTCCCTTGGACAGCAAGGAAATCAAACTAGTCAATCCTAAAGGATATGGACCCTGAATATTTATGGTAAGAACTGATACTGAAGCTGAAGTTCTGATACTTTGGCCACCTAATGTGAGGAGTTGATTCACTGGAAAAACCCTGATGCTATAAAAGATTGAGGGCAAGAGGAGAAGGAGGAAACAGAGAATGTGATAATTGGATGGCGTCACTGACTCAATGGACATGTTTGAGCAAAGTCAGAGAGACAGTGAAAGACAGGGAAGCCTGGCATGCTACATTAAAGGAGTCATAAAGTGTTGGACACGACTTGGAGACAGCATAACATAAAGCAGATGTAAATGAGATAGTGTATAATAAAGATGATTATTAGTCTGAACCACCCAAAAACTTTTGCATCAAGTCATTTAAAGGTTTCACATCTATTATTTTCTACAGATTTCTCAATACTGCTTAAATCACTGTACCTACATGTTCAAGCCTTTAAAATGTGAACAAACATTGCAGGAACTGAAAACTAGAAGGACATATATGCTCCATATATGTTTTTTAATTAATTTGTAGATTAAAAAATACTCCATTGAGCTCCTCTAATACTCTCATTCAGTTTGATTCATGGGCACTTTTTCCTAATTCTTTATTTGTAATTGAGTACTCACTTTGTAGTGGATTGAAATTCTGCCCCCCCATTCATATACACTTTGAACCTGAGAATGTGTTCTTATTTAGAAATAGTTTCTTGGCAGATATAATTGGTTGGTATAAGATTATATTGGATTAGAGTGGGCCCTAAATAACAATGACTGATGTTCTTAGAAGAGGGAGAGAAACAGGAGGAGGTCATATGAATACACAGAAATACACAGGGGAAATGTCCATATAAATATGGAGACAGAGATCAGAGTTAATGTGCCAAAATCCTAGGAACCCCAGAAGCAACTCGAATTGGTAAGAGTCAAGGAAAAATCTTCCCATGTCCTCAGAGGCTCAGTATGGCTCTGTTGACCCACACCATTTTTTATGTCTCCAGAAATGAAAAAATTAGTTTCTTCGGTCCTAAGCCACTTATGATAATTTAGCATGGCAGCCCTAAGAAACAATTACACTTTCATTAAAATTAGACATAAGAGCTTTCTCTACGTTCCTTAAGTTATTTTGAAAAGAATAATGAAGCTTCTACAAAGAAATCTTAGAAGACTTGGGCTCAATCTATGAGATTCTTGGGATTCTTTATATAGAGGGAATGCCTCATCTGGGCACTTCTCTTCAGAGTTTACATAGTATTAAAAAAAAAAAAAAAGTAGTGGAATGGATTAGGCTTCCATTTATGCTTACAAAGGAGACAGAAACTTTTTCAATGGGATATGTTTAAAATACCACATCAGTTGAATTTAATTGCAGTCTTTGGATCTGGTCAAAGCTCCTTTCCCTATCCAATTTATTTTCCCCCCAGGGAATTAACTGACCTAATCTGTTGTGTGAGATATGCAATAAGTTACTTCCGTTAGAGTAGCAGTAACCCACCAATGGAAACAGTGACAGTGTTTTCTCGGGCTCCAAAATCACTGCAGATGGTGACTGCAGCCATGGAATTAAAAGATATTTGCTCTTTGGAAGAAAAGCTATGCCAAACCTAGACAGCATATTAAAAGCAGAGACATTACTTTGCCGACAGAGGTCCGTCTAGTCAAAGCTATGGTTTTTCTGGTAGTCATGTATGAATGTGACAGTTGGACCATAAAGAAAGCTGAGCACAGAAGAATTGATGCTTTTGAACTGTGGTGTTGGAGAAGACTCTTGAGAGTCCCTTGGACTACAAGGAGATCTAACCAGTCCATCCTATGCGAAATCAGTTATGAATATTCATTGGAAGGACTGATGCTGAAGCTGAAACTCCAGTACTTTGGCTACCTGATGCAAAGAACTGACTTATTTGAAAAGACCCTGATGCTGGGAGGGATTGAAGGCAGGAGAAGAAGGGGATGACAGAGGATGAGATGGTTGGATGGCATCGCTGATTCGAAGGACATGAGTTTGAGCAAGCTCTGGAAGTAGGTGATGAACAGCAAAGCCTGGCATGTTGCAATCGGTGGTGTCACAAACAGTCAGACACAACTGAGCGACTGAGCTGAACTGAAACCACCAAGGCTCTCAAGCACATGGATTTTTAAGGTAAACTGCGCCATTTAGTCATGATGCAACCAAAGACGCATCAAACTCATGTACTTAAAGAAAAATGATAATCCAAATAGTTAAGAACAAAGTCATGACCCTTAATGATCCGTTAGCTTATCCCTGATGTAAAATGAATGTTAATTGCCATTAATGGTCTATGTGTATCTAAGGTATGATGCACTTATAATCCACCCAAAGGGAATCTTCAGTTCCTTTTGTACTTGAGGTACCCTTTTGGGGATGAGTTTTCATTACTCTTACATGGAAACAAAAGTACTTTAGGTTCTCAAGGTATTTTGTAACAACTGTTAGCATAAGTGTACATAAAACTTTAATTGTGTCCTAGGTGGCTTCAAATGTAAAATTAGCCTTGAGAACTTTTAGGATAACTTTACACTTTAGTTGCCATGTAAAGAAAGCTTAGTAACTACTTTTCTGATTATGTTCAGGTAACACAAGTTACCTTATATGAATAGAACTGGCAGTTTGATATGTGGTTAAGATCAAATTTAATTTTCTACTAATTTTACTAAATTTGTAAAATCAGCCTACAATTTTTTTCAGTATTTCCTTCATAACTATAGGTGTACATAAATAGCCTTTTTTTTTTTTTCAAAGTTTAGAATTATTTGTCAGTTTTATTTCAAAAGCTATTCAGCGCTCAGTCCTTTATATTCCAAACTCTAGGTCCCAATTTGAAAATCTCTTAGGACTGATTTTGGAGAGGCAGCATGGGAAAAAACATTTAAACTTTTTGTATTTGTAATAAATACCCTATGTATTAGTTGTGGATAACCATGTAAAACAAAACATACAAAAAGTCTTCTAAAATTGCCAGATTTAAAACAGTCATCTGTGTTAGCCTCAGATACTGTGAGTCAGCACCTAGGACTGAGCTCACCTGGGTGATTCTTCTGAATATGGCTGGGCTCTGTGATTGCATTCAGCATCAGTCATATATTGAAGTGGCTGGGGGACATGGGCTTGCTCATTTCTCTGGTTGTGAGTTCCCTTTTGGCTAAGGTAAAAGAGCAACTAGATCAAACATCTCCCAATGTCCCACATGCTAGCTCAGGCTTGTTCGCCTGGCCTCCTTAGGACCAGCGGTGAGAGTGGCAGTGGGAAAGGCCTCCTGAGTCTTGAGCTCAGAACTAGTGTAATTCTGCTTATACTCCAAACTTTGTTGCTCAAAGCAAATCACAAACCCTATCAAAATAGAAGGCATGAATAGACTATTTATTGATGGAACAAGCTTCCAATTCACAAAGCCAAAAAAAAAAAAAAAAAGAATGCTAGGGTAGAATGAATAATCTGGATCATTTTTGAAGTCTATTATAGCATGTGTGTCAAAAAATAAATAGTTTAAAACTCTACACAAAGATTACAATTTAGCTGGTCTAGAAACCACTTTAGTAATATTTATGCACAGAAACAGTTTATGCTGACACTCAGAGTACATATGATCTTATAAAGTCAGAGGAAATCACAATTTTAAATACTAATTTTCCCACTGATAAAATGATGCATTATAGCTGATAATTTTAAGTGCCCAATCAACTATGAGATTTTTATCATCTAACTTCAGTTATCTGGGAACGTATTTAAAATTTAATACAATATTAGTAAGTATTGTATTGCACACAGACTTAAATTTCCTCTTTTACATAGAATAATTTATATTCATATTAAAAATACATTCAGTCTAGTCCATTATTTTATATTTATGAATCAATGGATCAATTCTAAAAAATAGTGTCCTTGTTTATAAAATCTCAAAGCATTAGGTCTTTTTATTACTAGGCTCTCTTGTTGTCTAGATTATAAACAGTTTATATTTAAGGAATATCTTTATGCATCTGCATTTTTTAAATAATGCTTTTGCAATGTCATATATGAAATGTCATATAAGACAAAAAAGGCACAGTTCCATTTTTGAGGCCTGTCAGAATTTCTGTTTCATTGTTTCATTTAATAAGGAGCAAAGAAGAGACATAACATATTTGGGAGTCTACTTCTTAGGAAGAGTGCCTAGTAAGATTCCATGTGAATAATTTTTATTAGTGAGAATAAAATGTCCAGCCAATGGATAGCGAGTGTGTAGCAAGTAGAGAGAAAGAAAAGAGGGAAATGACCCAGTTTGCCCAGAGATGCAATATGATATTCAAAGCACCATGCAAAGCAGAAGAGAGGTCAAGGTGGGAGGGGGGTTGGATATTACCTTGTAAGATATCTGGAGTTTTTCAGAAGATGAAAAGTAAAATTTCCAGATCATAGGAAATCCCAAATCATTCCAAATGAGTGATACTGATCTTAGAGTTATGTATAGGGAGAAGAGAATCTGCAAAACCCTGGGATGACTGGAAAATAAAGAACCCATGAAGAATATCATAGACTTTGAGAAGGTAATGTCAAGAAGAAGGCTGTAGATTTTATAAAAATGAAAAATGCCCATTAGCAGTGAAGATATCAATGATGACTTCAGTGACGGTGGCTCCAGCACATTGTGTTAAGATGTTGAGTGATGTTAAAGAAATGAAGGCAGTGGGTGTGAACTAGTCTGAGAAGTTCAGATGAAAGGGAACAAGGATTTTTTCTTTATCTTATTAGCAGTATGCTAGTAAAATATTTTAATATGCCTTCATTTATATAATAAACTATGTATAGTGTTTAAAGTTTTGCTTTCACTTTATTTAATGATTTTAGAATCATGAGATATTGTGTTGAAAATTAAACTTCTTACTGAGGAATAGTCCTTTCCAAATATTTTGCTGTGATGAACATCTCAAACTGCTTAGAAACAAACTCCACTGTACACCTCTAGTGGACTTCATCCAACATGTGATGGTTAAATATATGTGTCTATTTATCTATGCCATGAAAGCCAGATATTTGATCAAACATTATTTTAGTTGTTACTATAAAGTTGTTTTTAGATGAGTTTAGATTAGTTTGATATTTAAATGAGGGAACACTAAATAAAGCAGTTATTCTCAGTATCATGATGGGCCTTATCAAATCACCTGAAGGCCTTAAGAGGAAAAGAATGACTTTCTCCAGTAAAGAAAGAATTCTGCCAGGAGATAGCCTTTGGACTCAAACTGCAGCTCTCCCCTGGGTCTCCAGCCTGCCACATTAGTTTGTAGATTTTGCATTTGAGAACTTTCACAATTGCATGAACAAATTCCTTAAACTAAATTTCTCTCTCTCTCTCTTCCCCATTATTTTCTCTCTCTGTATGTGAATATAAATACACACATATATCTGTATACTTATATTACCTATACATATATATGTATATGTAATATGCATATATTAAATATATAATTGCACATATATTTATATATACATTCTATTAGTTTTCTTTCTCTGGAGAATCCTGACTAATATCTCATAAGAAAAAGATCAGGGATCTAATTTGGTAAAAGACACATTCTGCTGAAAATAATTCCTCTGAACTTTCTAGTTGTGGACAGTGTTGAATATTTGCTTGTGGAAATATATTGAACAGTATTAAATCACTACCTTCCAGTGATATATGCTTTTGTAGCTGTTCCCTCCATTTCTGACTTCTTGTTTTACATATATATATATATATATGTTGTTATTCCGTCACCTTTCACTCCCTTCTCTATGAAAAAAAAATGCAGAAAAGAGTACAAGGCGCCAATTAATGAAAATATAAGGGAAACATTGTCTGAATATCATTAACATGAAATATTTTTAAGAGTATTTTTGTCACTAAAATAGCCAAGATAATGCTAATAACAAGTGTAGAGAAAAAGATCTTTTACCTTCTTTTACCTCCTTGGATGCCTGTATTGGTTGTTTGGTTTTCTAGTGGCCTTGTCAAATAGCATACAATGTTCCAAGGAAAAGCACATTTGTTTTTGCAGAGGAACAATTGACAGTGAGTAACTTGGAGAAGGCCCTTTTAGTGTATAATGAAAATTTTATAGAGAGCTTTAAGATGAACCCTTAGCAAAACTGTTTAGCTCGCTTTGGTCACTGACTGTCCAAAGCCCAGAGAACTTCCTGTTCAGGGACTCAGTTATTCAGTGACCAAATGTGCCCTGGTTAAAAGATTTATTTTAATTAGGACAACTGTTTGAATGACTCCTGTGTCAATCGTTACAGAGTACACACTAAAGACTTTTCAATAGTCTACAAGGATCTGTGTCATCTAGCCCCTGCCACCCTCTTTGACCTCATCTCCCCACACATCTCCCTTATAGCTCTCTGTTCAGCACTGCAGGCTTCCTTTCATTCTTCAAGCATGCAAAGCAAATTTACCTGGAATAGTCTTCACACAGGTATCTTCAATCTCCTTCATTTCTTTGAGGTTTTTCTCTTCAAATGTCATCTTCTCAGTAGGCCTTTTACACTGTGTAAAATGTCAGCTGACTCTGTCTTCCCATTTATTATGTATATCAAAATATAAATGCTAATTATATAATGTATTAATTAAATAATTAATCTGAGCAATATAGACAGGTTTTGGGTTCACTCCAATCCAGACCCTGTATCTACGAAGAGCTGTGTCAGTGCTAGCGTCCACTGGGCGCAGTGTATCCTGAAGTGGCAAATGAGTCCGAAGGCGTCAAGGTGCTCATAACCAGGGCGCTCACTGTCACTTTGTGCAATGCAGTCACTGGTTCACATCTAGGCAGACAATTAGAAAGATTGAGCATTACCTCCATATAGTCTTAACTACATATGTTCTAAAACTAAGGTCCATTTTTCAGAACAATGAGGCTTCTCTGGAGGTTCAGATGGTAAAGAATTTGCCTGCAATGCAGGAGACATAGGTTCAATCCCTGGATCAAAAAAAATCCCTATTTTCAGAACAATAGTTTTGAAAATAAATAAGCTAATTCATTTAGAATTTCAATTTAAGTAATTCTATGTTTTATCCATAAAATAGTTCAAGTAGAATTTATAAGGGGTCTTAGCTTCTAAAATGTACTGACTTCATCATAGGAAACTCAATAGTTGAATGCAACTCTGTAATATGTTTTAATATTTTAACTTGGTTTATCCAGTTTCATATTTTCTTTTAAAGGCCCACTGATTTTTGACTTAATTTATAAGTATTTTCTCATACTTTCTGTGATAGGAAAGCATGATCCTATAACGTAAAATAAGTGCTTATTTGATGTGCACCCTCTTCAAAATATTAACTCCTACATACCCAATTTTTAGGAGTTATAATTATTCATTTAAAACTCTCTTGCACACTTCACTAAAGTATTTCTAATGCCCCCAATTATTCTTTATGAATTGTTTTTACATTGTCTAAAAAAAGAAAAATGTCAAAGCTTTATTCATTTTTACCCTGCAGCAGAAGACATTTTGATAATAAGATGAGGCTTCCTCTGTGAGTCTTATCTTTTCATCATGGACAGATAAAGATTGAATGTGATAACATATGGGAAGCATGCAGAAGATAGTGCCTGTCATAAAATAAGAGCGCAGCAAACGTTTTCCAAAAACTGAACTTTATGTTTATAATAAAAGAAATTATGTTAAAGGATTACATTAATTCCTGCATTTTATTTATTCATTACTTTATTATTATCTTTGTTTGTTTACTGATTTCAATACATTCTCCCCTGACTGGTACAGTGGAAGGGGCACTGGTGAGAGTCAGAAGAGCTTTCTCTGAGCTTTAGCTGCCTTTTTCCCTAAGATGTGTAACCTTGAGTAAGTCATCTAACAAAGAACTTAGAGTCTTTAAAATAGAAATAATCTTTTCCTACAACTATATGGAGTAGTGAAGATGATCAAGTGAGGTAATACTTGACACGTTGCTTTCTGATAAATATCTCTGCGTATCTGCATGTGTGTGTGTGTGTATATGTGGGCTTTAAGATAGCTTTTCATAACTGATTACCTCATTTCAATGATATTACTACAAATAAGACTAGATTTTTTTTCAAAAATACATTATAGTGGGTGTTTTTAATTTATACTTTGAAACTGGGCAGAAATGGCCCCCTCATAGTGCTGATCCAGATCTATGACAGTGGGGGCTACCAATGATAACATAACCTGCCTTGGGAAAATTGAGAGCATGATACCCAAGTAATCTCAACCACAGCCCTCCTGAGCATTATTTTAATAAGATGAAGAGAAGAGAGTTTTCTGAGATGTGAATTTAGGATACACTGTTCATCTGCAATACCTTGTTTCTCTATGGTTAAGGGCACACCTAATAAATAAGGGTTCATCTGCTACACTCTGAATTAGTCAAATTTGATATGAAACTCTGGCATATAATTATATAAAATATGTTATAAGCAAAGTGCTATAAACTGTAGTGCTTGGCTTATCTTGCATATTGCTCTTCTCACATTTGAGCCATTTAGTGGAGGTCTGTATAAAAAAATGCTAAAATACATAGCAAACCTTAGAGCCTGTTATTCTAAGAGCATTTCAGCAAGGATACTACTGATTATAGTCAGGCATTTTAAATGTAAAGAGGTTGCAACAATATCTAAGTCATTATTTTATTTAAATTTTATGCTAGTTAAAATGAACATCTTATTCTGTATTTAACTCAGATTTTTGTGGTGAGTTGCTGCAAGGGAAGTCAAACATACCAAGAAATGTTTAATCTTGCTTGTAATTTTTAATTGTGACAAATACAGTTTATCATGCCAACCATGACTAAATATTGAAGAGGCTGATTCCAGTTTTTCAATGTTTCAAGTTCTGAAGAATATACTTTAAGCATTGTTCTGGTACCATCGTTTCACTAATCAGAGTGTCAAAAAATTTGGTGAGTCATTGGTTTGGTTTCCACTCATGCCACATATGTACATAAATAATCAAACATTTGGATCAAAGAACTCAATAGTACTTTACTCAGTTCAGTTCAGTTGCTCAGTCATGTCCAACTCTTTGCCACCCCATGAACCGCAGCATGCCAGGCCTCCCTGTCCATCACTAGCTCCCAGAGTTCACCCAAACCCATGTCCATCGAGTCAGTGATGTCATCCAACTATCTCATCCCCTGTTGTCACTTTCTCTTCCTGCTCTCAATCTTTCCCAGCATCAGGGTCTTTTCAAATGAGTCAGTTCTTCGCATCAGGTGGCCAAAGTACTAGAGTTTCAGCTTCAACATCAGTCCTTCCAATGAACACCCAGGGCTAATCTGCTTTAGGATGGACTGGCTGGATCTCCTTGCAGTCCAAGGGACTCTCAAGAGGCTTGTCCAACACTGCAGTTCAAAAGCATCAATTCTGCACTCAGCTTTCTTTATAGTCCAAATCTCACATCCATACATGACCACTGGAAAAACCATAGCCTTGACTAGACAGACTTTTGTTGGCAAAATAATGTCTCTGCTTTTTAACATGCTGTCTAGCTTGGTCATAACTTTCCTTCCGAGGAGTAAGCGTCTTTTAGTTTCATGGCTGCAATCACCATCTGCAGTGATTTTGGAGCCCAGAAAAATAAAGTCAGTCACTGTTTCCACTGCTTCCCTGTTTATTTGCCATGAAGTGATGAGACTGGATGCCATGATCTTAGTTTTCTGAATGTTGAGTTTAAGCCAACTTTTTTACTCTCCTCTTTCACTTTCATCAAGAGTCTCTTCAGTTCCTCTTCACTTTCTGCCATAAGGGTGGTGTCATCTGCATATCTGAGGTTATTGATATTTCTCCCGGCAATGTTAATCCCAACTTGTGCTCCCTCCAGTCCAGAATTTCTCATGATGTACTCTGCATAGAAGTTAAATAAGCAGGGTGATAATATACAGCTTTGACGTACTCCTTTTCTTATTTGGAGCCAGTCTGTTGTTCCATGTCCAGTTCTAACTGTTGCTTCCTGACTTGTATACAGGTTTCTCAAGAGGCAGGTCAGAAGGTCTGGTATGCCCATCTCTTTCAGAATTTTTCACAGTTTATTGTGATCCACAAAGTCAAAGGCTTTTGGCACAGTCAGTAAACCAGAAATAGATGTTTTTCTGGAGATCTCTTGCTTTTTCGATGATCCAGCAGATGTTGGCAATTTGATCTCTGGTTCCTCTGCCTTTTCTAAAACCAGCTTGAACATCTGGAAGTTCACGGTTCACATATTGCTGAAGCCTGGCTTGGAGAATTTTGAGCATTACTTTACTAGCGTGTGAGATGAGTGCAATTGTGCGGTAGTTTGAGCATTCTTTGGCATTGCCTTTCTTTGGGAGTGGAATGAAAACTGACCTTTTCCAGTCCTGTGGCCACTGCTGAGTTTTCCAAATTTACTGGCATATTGAGTGTAGCACTTTCACAGCATCATCATTCAGAATTTGAAATAAAAACTTCTTTACTACAGAGCCATTTTGTACTCTGGGGCCAAGTGTATTTTTATGTAGTAAACTGATGGAAAAAATAAGCCACAGCTTTATGATAAAATATTCCTGCCAGGTATTAATAACTGTAGCTTTTGTCACACTTGACAAGAGCTATTTTTTAATTTGTTATGAATTTCAGAATCTATAACAACATATTATACTGCCAGCATTTATAAGAGTAGCAAAAAGACAATCAGCCTTGATGTATGCTGCATTCATTAGACAGTTACACTGCATTAAGTGTCACCAGTAGTGACACTTATAGGCCATTATATTGCTATGCATGCTACTAAGGCCATTTATGAGAGAAAGTGGGTAGAAGAAAGGAAAAGAAATCAACAGTAACAGCTTAATTAAGGCATCCTTTTCTTAAAAAAAACTATTCATTTTTATAAAACTAGAGATTTCAGATTCTCCTGATTTTTCTCCAAAAATTCCCAAGTCTTCTAAATTCTATAGTTGTATCAGAATGACACTACAAAATGACATCATGAAACCGGGATTGGTAAAGTTTCGGTTTTGAATTCATTAAGTTTATTGTCTGAAGTTGAAACATCAATATACTTTAATAAAAATAACATTCTGAAAGTAAGAGTAAGGAAGATTATTAAAAGTGAACAGTGCATATGCTGCCACGATGATCATTTCATGGCGCTATTTTCAGTTAGATTTCAAATTTCAAATTCAGGTACATTGTCTAGTCAGACCAGATTTATGACTTCCACCCATGTAGAACTCCACAAATCAAACAGTGACACTAAAACTGAGTTTGGTTAAATAAAACAACTTTTGGATGTCGTTTCTATAACTTTATATTTGATTGCATTTTAATCAAACATGTTGTTAGAGTATACAGTCAATTAATAAAGTTGTTCGATAGTCAGGCAAAATATGTGTTGAGTTATCTCTGTGCTATGTCTCTTAAAGCTAACAGCATAAACAAATTAAAATAATACTGTGGTTAAATAAGCTCATCTTGCAGTGAATAACTAATGACATTTAGTCTATTTAAATTCAGTGACATGAGGGAAAAGTGCTTAAAAGCAGATGTTTTCATCAGTGAATGTAAAATTGGGATATAATATTTTTAGAGTGAAAGAGATTAGAAGTATTTTGCTTTTTAAATGTGCAAAAACTAAAATATAAATGCTCAAATTTTAAGTAATTTACTGCTCCTTTTTAATTGTAGTGTATTGCTCATTCCTTGCTATACATAGGAAAATTGTGAAGTAAGGTTTAGAAAAATTTTCAGGAAAGGTCTTTTTTTTGGTGCATCTTAATTTTAATATGGTATATTTTACTGGCTCTATAAAGATGCATTTGTTTTCTTAAAATTTTTTTTTCAAAAATATATTTTTATTTTCTAATAGAAGAATGTAGGACTCATGTTATTAAACATTTAAATAATTCTGCATAAATTGTTACAATCTCAGTATTTTATAGTTAACTCAATAGGGATATTAAAGTTATTTTTTGAAAACATCTGGATTTTTTTCAATATAGTATGCTCTTTTAAATTTTTTAACGATCTTCATGGAATGTTGATAAAAATGGTGTTTACTCATCAAAAGTGAAAGAAATATGGTTACACTCTCTTTTTATAAGATAAACATTTGTCTTTTGGTAGCAAATGAAAACCAGAATTACTATATGGTTTGTATTTTATGAACTTTATCTATAGATTCAGTATTCTTATTGTAATTATAACAATTCTCCCAGTTTTTTTCTCCCATATACTTTTCATTATTTTCATTTCTTCACTTTTCATTTTTTTTAAAATACTTTACTACCTGAATCTCCATATAAGACTTAGAACTTAGAAGTGTATACTGAGATTATAGACCTCTATATAGAACCATTTTTAAAGCATAATATATTTTATCATAACAGGAAATAGTTTATAACTTAACTCAGTGTCTACCTTGTAGTTCATGTTCAATTCAATCATCAAACCACTGCAGATAGTCAATTTATTCTCAGCTTTCACATAGTGTTTGAAAAGCTTTTTTTTATTACAAAGAACCATGGTTCTTTTTAAAAAGCCAAATATTATAGAGATATAAATATATGAAAACTAACATTTTCCATCACTACCCATCTCTTAGGCTTTAGACTTACATGTATTTTCAAGATTTGTAAATAGATGTAGATATAGATATAAAAGAAGTCAAGTCCACCATATTGTTGGCAGATTTTTTTCCTTTAAATAATGTTTCCAGCAACTTTTATATTCTATCTTTTCTGCTGACTTTAACCACTAAGTTGATTACCTACTTACCACAATTACCTACTTACTACTTACCTACAATTTACTAATACCTTTGGATTCATCTAAAAAACAATCCTAGGATCCACAGAATAATGATTTCTTAATTATTTTCTCAAAATAGTCATTATATTTAAAGATAAAGGGAATTTGATTGCTAATTTATGAGTATCTAAAGTTATGCACCATTTTTTACATATTTTTGATATTTAATTAAAAAGTATAAACCATGAGATGTAGAAAGGGGTTCAATACTTCATTATGAGAAAATAGAAAATGAGTTAAAATTGTAAAAAGAATAGATTAATAGTCTGGAACATATCCACAATTATCTGGAAACAGCTGGTGCCCTTTCACCATTGCTTCAAGTAAAGGCCCTGGTTTTATTCCTCTCTGCCAGAAATAACATCAGCCCAGAAGCCCTGAATCCCAGCAGCACAGAACTGCCAAAGTGCCAGGGAACATGAGCACCAGAGTAGTTTCCTCAGCCTACAGGAGGGTGTGTTGCTAAGACTATAGGATAACCTTTTAACACCTTCCTAGATGCTTTTGAGTTATGCATTTCATCAAGCCACTATATCTTACCCTTGATTAAACCATTTTTCAAAACTGTAATTAGTTCTTATGTTGTCACTTAGCTTGGAATAGTGTAATATTCTTCCCCAAATGATGTAAGAGCCAAGTGCTAATAACATGTAGAAAGAAAAGTGAAAACCAAGGAGAATAACTATTCTGATGATGTGGAAATGAGTAGTTAGGAAGTAAAATCAATTAAATATTTATATATTTGAAATAGAAAATAATATTTAAACTAGTTGCTAAGAATTTTTGAAAACATTTAAATTTGCTTCTACATCTACAATCTATTTTTAGTGTCTTAAATATTAAAACTCACTGATCTATTTGTAAATCTTTTCCTATTCCTATTTGAAGAGTTTACATACTGACTGATTTATAGGACATGATTAAGCATTGAGATTTGATTTAAGGATTTCCAGTTTATGATGTAAACATGAATCTTAGGTTGGAAGAAATAGAGTAATTAGGTATCTACAGATATTCTCCTCGTTTTTCAAGAGAGGAAATTGTAACTCAGATAATTTCAGTTAATGTAAGCCTGTGGCCTAAGTTCCTTTGTTGTTATCATTCATGAATAATCACATAAGGAAAATCTAACTTAAAATTCAATGAGCATCCTTATTGTAGTGCTTCATTAATTAGAATGTATAAACAGTACATATTACTTAAAGCCTCAAATAAAGAACTGTTCCTCTTGTTTGTCCAGAAGCTGTCTTGTTTTACAGATTTAGGGGAAGGACCGCCACCACTAAGGCATCTCAAGATATAATCAGTGTTTCTTAGAGGAGCTGTTAAAATGTAGATGAGGCTTTTCTTCCTTTAGTACAAATTCTTGATAGTAAAGAATCTCTAATGAGTGAGAAAGATTCATACCATAACAAGAAGATTGCTTCTTGAGACATTATAATATACTAGCCTTTTATTTTTACATTATGCTTTGTTGTTGGTAACAGTGCTTTCAACTGACAGATTAAAAACAATGATTTTTAATCAGTTTTCCATATATAACTTTTAATGAGTACAGCACAGCAATCCATTGAGATTAAATGGGGATAAAGACTGTTGTTTTCTGGTACTTGATAGGAAAAAAGTGCAGTGTCCTCCTAGTCTCAAAATAAATGCAAAAGTGGAGCTATCTATTATCAGCAAGTTCTCATTTGTCTTTTGTTCTTTAGACCAGAGTTCTTATCACCACCTGAGTCTGATAGAACCAATATTACCAAAGAAGCAAGAGACAAAAGAGATCAAAGAGAACAGACAAAAGGAAGCAAAGACAAAAAAAAAAAAAGTAGGCTTAAAACAAAACAGGGATTTTATTTTACCTCCAACACTCTTTAATCATTTAAAGCTATTTTTAAAGTCCTTTTTCCTTCATTCCAGTACTATCATGTTAATAAGGATAGGGGGAAAACAACGACGGATTTAAAACAAAAACAAAACCTTCAATGCTTTTTTCAACATCAAGCATCCTGCCTGGTTCTAGCCTGAAAAACAAGTGGTAGAAGTTAAGAAGTTTCACATGTGCATGTGTGTATGCTAAGTCGCTTCAGTAGTGTCTGACTTTTTGTGACCCTGTGAACTGTAGCCCTCCAAGCTTCCCTGTCCATGGTATTCTCCAGGCAAGAATACTGGAGTGGATTGCCAGGCCCTTCTCTTGGGGATCTTCCAGACAAAGGGATTGAACCTGCAGCATCCCTTACCTCCTCCTGCATTGGCAGGCCAGTTCTTTACCACTAGTGCCAGGTGGGAAGTTTAAGTTTCAAAGAGAGGTCTACAAATACTTCCAAACAAGAAGAAATTAGTAAAGTATTAAAGTCAGTGTTATCCCCAAAGTCCTCAAAATGACAACCACATCAGCAAGGGATGTATTTGTGTTGTTTAACTGGATAAAACATTTCATTTCCTCACAATCAGTTTATCTGCTGGTGAAGGGAGGGAAAAGCCATGTTGGTAATATTAACCATATTTTTATCTTTTCTTTGAATCAGCATATATATACATGAAAATAGGCATTACTAAAGTGTAATGAGGATTGTCCTAATTTCTAAATGACATTTATTTAGCATGTATTACTTTTTATTTTTCTTGTTAATGGCATAGTTCTCTTTCTTAACAACAACAAAAAAAGATACCACAGAGATACTTAATAGATGACACGGATAAGAGTTCCCAAATAATAATAGGACTATATAAGTAGGGTAAGGAAGTCAGAGAAGGAAAGGTTCAGAAAAAGAACAAGACCGGCCTTTTACAGAACAGATCACCTTTAATGAGGCGAGAAGGGGCAGCAGTCGTCAGATTAGTGAGCTGCTGCGCTAACCAATCACCATGGTGTGAGCACTCACCTAGAGCCAGACATCCTGGAATGTGAAGTCAAGTGGGCCTTAGAAAGCATCACTACGAACAAAGCTAGTGGAGATGATGGAATTCCAGATCAGCTATTTCAAATCCTAAAGGATGATGCTGTGAAAGTGCTGCACTCAATATGCCAGCAAATTTGGAGAACTCAGCAGTGGCCACAGGACTGGAAAAGGTCAGTTTTCATTCCAATCCCAAAGAAAGGCAATTCCAAAGAATGCTCAAACTACTGCACAATTGCACTCATCTCACAAGCTAGTAAAATAATGCTCAAAATTCTCCAAGCCAGGCTTCAGCAATATGTGAACCGTGAACTTCCAGATGTTCAAGCTGGTTTTAGAAAAGGCAAAGGAACCAGAGATCAAATTGCCAACATTCGCTGACCATCGAAAAAGCTAGAGAGTTTCAGAAAAACGTATATTTCTGCTTTATTGACTATGCCAAAGCCTTTGACTGTGTGGATCACAATAAACTGTGGAACATTCTGAAAGAGATGGGCATAACAGACCTTCTCACCTGCCTCTTGAGAAACCTGTGTGCAGGTCAGGAAGCAACAGTTAGAACTGGACATGGAACAACAGACTGGTTCCAAATAGGAAAATGAATATGTCAAGGCTGTATATTGTCACCGTGTTTATTTAAGTTATATGCAGAATACATCATGAGAAACGCTGGGCTAGATGAAGCACAAGCTGGAATCAAGATTGTCGGGAGAAATATCAATAGTCTCAGATATGCAGATGACACCACCTTTATGGCAGAAAGTGAAGAGGAACTAAAGAGCCTCTTGATGAAAGTGAAAGAGGATAGTGAAAAAGTTGGCTTAAAGCTCAGCATTCAGAAAACTAAGATCACGGCATCTGCTCCTATCACTTAATGGGAAATAGATGGGGAAACAGTGAAAACAGTGTCAGACATTATTTTTTGGGCTCCAAAATCACTGCAGATGGTGATTGCAGACATGAAATTAAGAGACGCTTACTCCTTGGAAGGAATGTTATGACCAACTTCGATAACATATTAAAAAGCAGAGACATTACTTTGCCAACAAAGGTCCGTCTAGTTAAGGCTATGGTTTTTCCAGTGGTCATGTATGGATGTGAGAGTTGGACTGTGAAGAAAGCTGAGCGCCGAAAAATTGATGTTTTGAACTGTGGTGTTGGAGAAGCCTCTTGAGAGTCCCTTGGACTGCAAGGAGATCCAACCAGTCTCTCCTGAAGGAGATCAGTCCTGGATGTTCATTGGAAGGACTGATGCTGAAGCTGAAAGTCCAATACTTTGGCCACCTCATGCAAAGAGTTGACTCACTGGAAAAGACCCTGATGCTGGGAGAGATTGGGGGCAGGAGGAGAAGGGGCCAACAGAGGATGAGATGGCTGGATGGCATCACCGACTGGATGGACATGTGTTTGAGTAAACTCTGGAGTTTGTGATGGACAGGTAGGCCTGGAGTGCTGCGATTCATGGGAGTGCAAGGAGTCAAACACGACTGAGCAACTGAACTGAACTGAACTGAACTGCTCTAACCCAAGAAAAGAGTAAGTATATATAGGCATATATGTGGAAATCTTAGGGCTTCCCTGGTGGTTCAGAGGTTAAAGCATCTGCCTGCAATGAGGGAGACCTGGGTTTGATCCCTGGTTTGGGAAGGTCCCCTGGAGAAGGAAATGGCAACCCACTCCAGTATTCTTGCCTGGAGAATCCCTTGAACAGAGGAGCCTGGTAGGCTACAGTCCATGGGGTCCCAAAGAGTTGGACATGACTGAGCAACTTCAGTTTCACTGTCTTAAGGGGGCCTGTTCTTCTCCAAGGTTGTTAGGATTCATTATCTCTTAAACTGCTGGAGCAAGGTATTCTGAAGATCCACCAGAGGCTGGGACCAGCTGGGAGCTGGGCATAATCAACTTTAATGATCATTTTTTTTTTTTTTTTTCCTTAGGATGAAAGAATTCTTTGTTTTGCATAGAATGGTGAGGCAGACCCAGAAGGGAGTTTTAATTCCAGGCTATTTTGAGTCGTGTAACTTTCCTTTAATATAAATAATCTACTTCAATCTATAGATATCCAATATTCAAAGCACTGCTATAACAGAGAAGTTAAATGCTACTAAATCAGTATTTTCATCTCACTCGAGATAGTTTCAGGAGATAAGCCACATATTGTCTAAAAGTAATGAAGTCTGAAAGGTTGGCCACTGGGAATCTTTGTCACAAACACGTATCTTCTCATGCTCTGACAACATTAATAATTTCTTTCCATAGACAAAAGACCTTCAAAACCCTAGACTGTATAAGAAAGGGGTAGGAGAAGCCTAAAAAGAAATTAAAATTAAAACCTGCACTTAAGTTCAAACGTGTAAACAGAGAAGTTCTTTTGTACTAAACTCCACTGTTAGTGATTGAAAGTTTATCAAAATAGCAATATCACTTAACTACATACATAGGGAGATAGGAGTGTATGAATATATTTATGGTGTACTGTATGACTCCATTGTGTGTATTTTTATGACTGTTACTCCTATAATTAAAGTTGTGAGTCATATTAAGTTCCCTGGAAAAGGAGAATTTCTTTTTCTCCCCCCAAATACAGTGATATAATTTTTCCAGTATGCAATAGTGTCTTTTGTTTATGTGGTATTGATCTATAGGCAGAACCCTTGCTTTATATCTTTGATCTGTAACTGTGATATATATACAGTACTTTGTATCACAGGTGTATACTATACCCTATGAAAGAGATATAAGAGGAAGGACACAAAGCAATTCAGTTTGATCTGTCAGGTACTTTTATCTATTAATATATATATATATATATATATATATATATATATATATATATACTTTAAAGCAGACTCCTTATAATAAGCAGTTTACATACTATTCAGTTCCAATATGATTTTAGTCAAGATTCTCTAGACAATCAAATTTGATTACATCTTGCACATTAGTAGAAACATGTTTGTTCAAAACTGTTATTTAACAAACATGTTTCTACTAAAGTGCAAACATAAAGAAAAAGATACAAACCTTTTCATTATTCAAAAAACTTCATACAAATAGTAATAAAAGGGAGTTACTTTTCCCCTCAAATATTTCACTTTAGTACAATAGGTTCTATTTTCTCAGTTCAGTACTATTATTGGTGTAAAGAGTGGGTGTATAGCTAAATTTTTTCAATTTCCTTAAGTGGGGAATCAGTTTGTGTCTGAAGAAATGGTGCATTTCAAGTCCTTTTCAACCTGTGGGTATTTGAGAGTTATTAACTTCAGCTTCCTTCCTGCCTTTTGATATCTGACACTGACTTGTCCCTTATCTCCCAGAGGCCTCTAAGTGCAATTAGGCATTGGATTCACTGAGTAATTACTTCATTTTTCATGTAAAATGCACTTGATTTATTATATACTTGGGAGGTGATGGCAGAGATAGGTCAACAGCAGTTAGAGGAGATTAAAGGAGATATTCTGTTTAACTCTGGAAGCAATCAATTCCCATAAGACTGTTAGAGAAGGGTAAGAAGGGTGCCATTCAAGTTGAACAGTGGTTTTCTAGATGAATTTGCCACTGATCTGAAAATGAACTGAGTAATAGAAGGTCATTTTTGAAAACTCTACTTTCTGATTATCCCAGTGAGTAATAGAATGATGTACCAGTTAGGACAAATATAAAAAAAAAAATGTTTTTAATTGTAAATAAGAATTTCCCAGCTCTTATAAACCCTGTAAATCAGCACAGTTTCACTATTTAAATGGAAAAAGAAGACCATTGTTTTACTCCTCCTGCCCATCCTTTAGGAGAATTTTGCTAGCAATTGCTTTACTAAGGCAATACTTTTCTAAATGAATTTTTTTCTATGGATAGATTACTCTGACTTAAATAAACAGTACTATATAGAGTAATACAAAGGCATGAACAACTTAGAATGAAGAGTTGTTTCCTTTTGACTCACATATTATGTATAGTTTAGTAGTTGATACTGTACAGCTGAAAATTACCCTTTGGTTGCTTGGGAAAACACATTTTAGCAAGATGCCAGTACTTCTGTTTCTGTTGGACAATTGTACTACCACTAGACGCTTCCTCAGTAGAGTAGTTTCTTTCTGTGGGGCTGGCATCTGAAGAGAGGATAATCGAGTGACCTTGTCTGGCCTAGGAGAAATGCTAAGTTGGAAATGGAAGACTCCCCTGTGAAGGAAACTGCTGAGAGTTTTCATTGCCCAGGACAACAAACCAGGGGTGGATCTTTCAGAAATTATAAAGCCAGTTCCAAAAGGACCAGGCTTTGTCTTTCTCTGTCATTTCTGCTGTTGTTTTTCTAATTCTAGTCAACTAAGACATAGTGAAATTGCAGAAAGGAATTAAAAGAAAAGCTATTCTTTCAGGGTTATCAGCCTTTAACAATGTACTGTTATTAATTATTGTGTCATAATTTATTTTTTTAAATTTTATTTCATAATAACATCTTTATCCCTTTTTATTTTTAAGACTATGGTATAGTCTTGAACTCTTCAATGAAGCTGCTGTAATTTAATTCCCTTTAGCATTGTTTTACGAACACATAGGAGTGTCTTTGTACACTTGATCAATGTATACATAATTAGTGTCTTTAATAACTTGTCTCTAATATATTTGATACATTTTTCATACTTTTTTTTTTCTCTGACTTCCTTCTTCATTTTTGGGCCTTTGTGTCAAAGTATTATTCAAACTGTAAGAAGCCAAGCAGCTTGCTTTATGTAGTTTCAACCTTATGGAACTTCATCAGCAGAAAGGTTATTATCAAGTCTATGAAATAGAAAATCCAGAAGACTGAACTTTCTACTTTGGAGTATCAAAACTACATCCTCATAAGCAACTGAATACTATCATCTGTTCTATGTAAATTAAAAGAGGGGCAGAGATGAATGCAGAAAAAGAAAACAATCATCTACAGGTCAAAGTAGTAGGGAAGATTTATATCTAACATACAAAGTGATGAATCAAAAAGAGTTTTTTACCTTTTAATTAAGAAAAATGGCATGACAACATTTGCTGGTTTGGAATTTGTCTTCTTTGTGTAATGGCTTGAGTAAAACAAAGTAGGAGCTATATTTCACCCTGTTACTTACAATAATTTGGGAGTGATTACAACATAGAGAGATGGTTGAAAGTAAATAAATAAGTTTTCTGTAACTGATGTTTTCCCCAAGGAGTGTCCTGTAAGACTGATAATGTATTCTGAAAAGCTTCTGTATAGGATTACTGCTAGATAGTTTTAGTGTCCCAAAACAAAGCTGGCTAGGAATAAGAAATTCCAAGAACATTCATATTCAAATCCCATCACCACTGCAAGGCCTACCTGCTCATATTTAGCTCAACCAAGCATGGAATAGCTTTTTCTACCACTTTGGTGGTTGTGTGAATTCAGTGATATGCTCACAGTACCTGCATGTAATTTTGCTTGCACCAAAGATAATCATGTGGGCTTATTATCTAGAACTAATCCAAAAGACAGATTCTCTTGTTCATGGAGATTTTGTTAAAAACAAAAGTAATACTAGCATTTCTCATTTAGGTCACTTTGGGATATTTTTGCTGGGGATGTGGTAAGTCTGTTTTGAGCTTCCATTCATGTAAAATTTGTCTTTACTATGTTCCAGATATTAAGGATAAAACCAGGTTATCAGAAGTATCTTATATGCCTCCCCCCACCAAGTGCAGTAAGAATTGATCTATTTCTAGGTACTTACAAAATAAAAGAACAAATTATACCGATTTAATAAATGTTAGTGACCCCGATATTAGTGACTAACAAATATTAGTGGGCTTCCCTTATAACTCGATTCCTAAAGAATCTGCCTGCAATGCAGGAGACCAGGGTTAGATTCCTGGGTTGGGAAGATCCCATAGAGAAGGAAATAGCAACCCCAACCAGTATTCTTGCCTAGAGAACCTCATAGACAGAGGAGCCTGGCAGGCTACAGTCCATGGGGTCACAGGAGTGGGACATGACTTAGCGACTAAACCACAGTGACCTGGAAGGAACTGTAAAACTGTATACTATGGGGGCAGGGAGGGATGGAGACAGAGAGATTTAAAGTGTTGTGTAAGTTAAAAAATACAGGGAATTTTAAACTGTCATGATATTTAGGCATTTTAGCTCAGTCAAATTTTCTGAACTTTGAGCTGTACAGACTCTTCTCTTTTGGGGAATCTTCATTCTGATAAAATGTTAATCAAAATATTTGTACAAGGCATAGTACTTTTATTTCTATCTTTTATTAGCACCACAGGATCACAGTCACTTTACACAGCATTTGAAACTCAAACCTCAGGTGTTCTTTCTTTGTGCTTGTTCAGTTCATAATTAAAATAAATAGCATTACTCCTTCTCTAAAGCACTTGCAACAAGGAGGCCCCAGTTAGTAGAAGATTTTCCCTCTTGGTAAAAATGGATAGGTGACTTTATACTCACACCTATTATTTATTTTTGTTGAGCACCAATTATGCCTAAGCCTGGTGCTCAGCCCTAAGAATATACAAGGAATAATATTGTCATAGCCCCTTTTATTGGGAGACTCAGACTGACACAAAATTAAACAGTGCAAATAATTGCTTTGAAAGGAAGGGCTGTGCAGTGAAGATACAGATAAACGGAAGGATTTAAACACTATTTAGGAGGTGACATCTAAGGATTAAATTGTGTGGGTCATGCATGGTCTCAACCCTGGCAACAAGGAGAAAGTTGAGGAGTTTGAGACAGAAGTGAATAAGCTCCCTTTTGGATATGCCAATTTTGAAGGGCTTTTGGAAAAGCAAATGGAGATGTATGAGATGCAGTTGAATGTATGTTGCGGGCAGAGGCCAAATTACAGCAGCTTGAAATGTAAATGGGTGGTAAAGAGTCACAGAGATTCAATGCAGACAAATGTGTTTAAAGAAATTTGGCCTAAAGCAGCAAGACTAAGTAAGCTAAAGGGACTTTTTTTTGTTGTTGTTGTTTTGTTTTGGTTTGTTTTACAATTTAAACCATTTGGACCTATGTTAATGCTGATGGGGCCATGCCAGAAAGAAGGAAAACTTCAGGACTGAATGAGGTGTCATAATAGCATAATAGCATTTGGGGCTTCCCAGGTAGCTCAGTGGTTAGGAATCCACCTGCCAGTTCAAGAGACATAGAGGGGCAGGATCCATACCTGGGTCAGAAAGATCCCTTGGAGAAGGAAATTGTAACCCACTCCAGTATTCTTGCCTGGAAAATTCCATGCATGGAGGAACCTAGCTGGCTACAGTCCATTGAGTCCCAAAGAGTCAGACAAGAGCATGCATGCAACATACAATTGATAGTGTTTAGTTCCAGAGAAAGAAGAGGAAATGCAGAACCCATGGAGAGACTAGGATGTAACAGGAGACCAGTTGATCTTCTTTATAAATATATCAAAGCAGAAAAAGATAAGTGAGGAATTAGGGAGGGTTGTAAAGGGGTGGCAGATCAGAGGAATTCCCAGCTAATGATGTCTTACTCCAAGAATTGACAGGACCTTTGTAGAGGGAGGGAGAGGGATTGGTGGAGATGAGGGATGAGAGAGAGTGGGGAAGTCTTAAAATGCCTCTGTAGAGAAGGGGAATGAGAGTCAGAAGTAGGGCTGAGCAGTTCTAAAGAGTATGCAACTGAGGTTAGAACCACAAATGAGTAGTGACACTAACTTGTGAAGTTGTGGGATTTCTCTCCTGAGGCATGCAAGTGGGCATGGTGGGTACACACACACACACACACACACACACACACACACACACACACTCACTCACTTCAAGAGGAGCAAAAAATGGCAATTTTTTTCAAGATATTGGAGGTAGCTACACATTTTGGTTTAAGAATAATATTCTCTATTTTAAGAATGAATGTTTTGTACTCTGATTTTCCAACACATAACATTATAAGCCATGCATCGGCTTGTGTTTGCTTTGCTAAAAAGCACATATAACCATTTTAATCCTTTGGCATTTCTCAACAGTCTGAGTTAACATTTGGAGGAATGTTAACATCCAAAAGTTCTTTCTATTTCTCTCCCTTTGCGCTGCCCTTTTAATAGCTCTACATTTCCAGATTTGTCCAGGTTGTTGTGCAAGTCCAGATGATAATGTTACCATTAATTCCCTTTAGTTAAAAGAAAGTGAGTTCTTAACAGGTCTGAAATTTGTTAGATTTACCTGTATCCTCTTTAGAAATTCTTGAACTGAAGGATGTTAATTACCTTTTCTGGAATTATTTATGAATGTTCAAAACACATAAGATTCACGGAACTGAAATGCCAGTCTTCAGTGGCAGAATAAAGATGGGCACAAAAGGAATGGTAATAAACAACTTTTGATGCTGGTACAAATGGACCTCATATTTCAAAGGAAATTAATAGCCATTTTGTATGTTTATAAAACTAGGAAGATTTTTCATACATAATTAAGTACCTTCAGAGTATTTTTATTACTTACAATTTATTTTGATTTTAATAGAATAATTCATATAATTAGAATGTGATGAAAGATCTTGAAAACTGATCTTGGCAAAAGAACACAAACCCATTAAAGCTATTCTCACTAATTTTTTTTCCTTCACTCATTTCTCCACCTGAGGCCTGAGTGAACAAGCAGATAAATCAGTATTTAGCATCACTTCATAATGGTCTGTACTGAGCTTGATTATCAGCATGCCAATGAAGGTTTCATGATATAGAAACTGAGCCTGACATATATAATTCAATTAAAAACTTTCTGACAGTTCTATTAGGTAAATTATTTTCTATTTGAGTATCTTTCAAAAGGTGAAATTTCTAAGAACTGTGAGGAAATTTTTTCCTATGATATATAGATTTTTTCCCTTCTGTGCCAACAGAAAAACCTATGCTTTGAGAGTGGTTCTAGACAAGCATTTATTTTATCTAATCATCTTCTAAGTGATAATGGCAATACTACTACTAATAAAAATAAGAGCATCCTTATTGAGTTTCTTCTCACCCCTCACTTTGCTCTTTCCTGAATCTAACCTCAATGACACTAATATAGAGTAGTCTTTATGTGCATCTTGCTACTGAGTTCCTGTGCGTGTCTTATTACTCTTATGTACAAGTTAAGTTCAGATGAACTTCAGCTTGGGAAGGAACTATGCTCTTTGAACACACATGTTATATCTTACTTGAACACACAATTTATTGTCACTCTCTGAAACTGCATCTTCACTAGCAGTTTATTTTTCTCTTCCTAGTTCTCTTTCTTTACTTTATTTCTGGATAAATCTCAAGCTCTGTTTCCATTCCTCACCCTTATAATAGTGCTTATATCATAAGACTGCTCTGAGTATTAAAAGGATGTTCTTCTATAATATACTGGCATATAGCAGGGGCTATGTAAGTGTAAGTTATGGCAATGATGGCAGTGGAGATGGACAAGGAGGATGGGACATTTCACAGGAAGAAAATTGTACAGAAAAGACCAATGAGAGAATGAGTTTACTTTTAAGAATGCTGATGATTCGCCTCTGAAAAATTGCTATCATTTCACCTAAAAGCACCCTTGACTCAAAGTCATTTTGAAGAAACATCCGACAAGAAGCACATAGTATACTTTTTTCTAGGATTGCAATTTCAATCAAGTGAATTAAACTGTGGTGATTATTAGGTTATCTACTAGCTAAAAAGAATAGGATATCTTACTGGTGTCCAGTGGGCTTCCATGGTGGTTCAGATAGTAAAGAATAGACCTGCAATGAAGGAGACCTAGATTTGAATGCTGGATTCAGGAAAATCCCCTGGAGAAGGGAATGGCAACCCACTTCAGTATTGTTTCCTGGAGAATTCCATGGACAGTTGCCACAACAATTACCACAAGCTTGGTGACTTAAAGATCAGAAACATCTCTCTCTTACTTCTGGAGACCCGAAGTACAAAATTAGGATGTTGGCTGGGCTGTGTGCTCCACCTAGAGAGCTTAGGGGACATCCAATTCCTTGTATCATCCAGTTTCTATTGGGGCACATGTTCCTGGGTTGTGTCTGCACTGCTCTAACTTTCCATAAGTAACATTGCCTCTTCCTCTTCTTTCTTTTGGTCTCTCCTTTGTGTGTCCTTTCTAAAGACAATTCTCCCCGTATATGGGGCCCACTCAAAAAATCCATGATGGCATTTTCCTTAACTTATTTACTTTTACCGAGACCCATTTTCCCACATGAGATCACATTCACATTTCCAGGAATTTGTATGTGAATGTATCTTTGGGGGTCTACAACTTGACCTTCTACTGATATACTTAGGTTATATGATAGTTATGTTTCTAAATAATTATGAAGTTCTTCATAACCAATTTTGAAGTTACTTAATTCATATCCTCTATTCTGAAAGCTACTCAATTCTCAACTTGATGTCATAGTCAAACCTCTTCCAGGAGATCTTCTCTGGCCACATAAATTTACTGCACACTCCCATTTTCCATGTTTCAATAGCATATATAGTCTGTGCCACTTATTCTGGTTATTGGTCATCACAAGATTTGAGGCTTATTTTTTAACATTTATTTGTTTTTTCAGTACAGTTCAGTTCAGTGGCTCAGTCATGTCTGAGCCACTTTGCAACCCCATGAACGGCACCACGCCAGGCCTCCCTGTCTGTCACCAACTCCCCGAGTCCACCCAAACCCATGTCCATTGTGTCGCTGATGCCTTCCAAACAACTCATCCTCTGTTGTCTCCTTCGCCTCCTGCCCTCAATCTTTCCCAGCATCAGGGCCTTTTCCAGTGAGTCAGTTCTTTGCATCAGGTGCCCAATATTAAAGTTTCAGCTTCAGCATCAGTCCTTCCAATGAACACCCAGGACTGATCTCCTTTAGGATGGACTGGTTGGATCTCCTTGCAGTTCAAGGGACTCTCAAGAGTCTTGTCCAACACCACAGTTCAAAAGCATCAATTATTCTCTGCTCAGCTTCCTTTATAGTTCAACTCTCACATCCATACATGACTACTGGAAAAACCATAGTATTGACTAGTCGGATGTTTTTTGTCAAAGTAATGTCTCTGCTTTTTAATGTGCTGTTTAGATTGGTCATAACGTTCCTTCCAAGGAGCATGCGTCTTTTAATTTCATGGCTGCAGTCACCATCTGCAGTGATTTTGGAGCCCAGAAAAATAAAGTCAGCCACTGTTTCCACTGTTTCCCCATCTATTTGCCATGAAGTAATGGGACCAGATGCCCTGATCTTAGTTTTCTGAATCCTGAGCTTTAACCCAATTTTTTCACTCTCCTCTTTCACTTTCATCAAGAGGCTCTTTAGTTCTTCTTCACTTTTTGCCATAAGGGTGGTATCATCTGCATATCTGAGGTAATTGGTATTTCTCCCAGCAAACTTGATTCCAGCTTGTGCTTCCTCCAACCCAGCATTTCTCATGATGTACTCTGCATATAGGTTAAATAAGCAGGGTGACAATATACAACCTTGACGTACTCCTTTTCTTATTTGGAACCAGTCTGTTGTTCCATGTCCAGTTCTAACTGTTGCTTCCTGACCTGTATACAAGTTTCTCAAAAGGCAGGTCAGGTGGTCTGGTATTCCCATCTCTTTCAGAATTTTCCACAGTTTATTGTGATCCACACAGTCAAAGGCTTTGGCACAGTCAATAAAGCAAAAATAGATGTTTATCTGGAAATCTCCTGCTTTTTCGATGATCCAGTGGATATTGGCAATTTGATCTCCAGTTCCTGTTGTCTAAAACCAGCTTGAACATCTGGAATTCATGGTTCACATATTGCTGAAGCCTGGCTGGAGAATTTTGAGCATTACTTTACTAGTGTGTGAGATGAGTGCAATTGTGCGGTAGTTTGAACATTTTTGGCATTACCTTTCATTGAGATTGGAATGAAAACTGACCTTTTCCAGTCCTGTGGCCACTGCTGCGTTCTCCAAATTAGCTGACATATTGAGTGCAGCACTTTCACAGTATCACCTTTTAGGATTTGAAATAGCTCAACTGGAATTCCATCATCTCCACTAGCTTTGTTTGAAGTGATGCTTCCTAAGGCCCACCTGACTTCACATTCCAGGATGTTCAGCTCTAGGTGAGTGTGAGTGATCACATCTTTGTGATTATCTGGGTTGTGAAGATCTTTTTTGTACAGTTCTTCTGTGTATTTTTGCTATCTGTTCTTAATATCTTCTGCTTCTGTTAAGTCCATACCATTTCTGTCCTTTATCGAGCCCATCTTTGCATGAAATGTTCTCTTGGTATCTCTAATTTTCTTGAAGTGATCTCTAGTCTTTCCCATTCTGTTGTTTTCCTCTGTTTCTTTGCACTGATCACTGAGGAAGGCTTTCTTATCTCTCCTTGATGTTCTTTGGACCTCTACATTCAAATCAGTATATCTTTCCTTTTCTCCTTTGCTGTTCACGTCTCTTCTTTGCACAGATATTTGTAAGACCTCCTCAGACAGCCATTTTTCTTTTTTGCATTTCTTTTACTTCTGGATGGTCTTGATCCCTGTCTCCTGTACAATGTCACGAACCTTTGTCTGTAGTTCATCAGGCTCTCTGTCTATTAGATCTAGTTCCTTAAATCTATTTTTCACTTCCACTGTATAGTCATAGGGATTTGATTTAGGTCATACCTGAATGGTCTAGTGGTTTTCCCCACTTTCTTCAATTTAAGTCTGAATTTGGCAATAAGGAGGTCATGATCTGGGCCACAGTCAGCTCCCGGTCTTATTTTTGCTGACTGTATAGAGCTTCTCCATCTTTGGCTGCAAAGGATATTATCAATCTGATTTTGGTGTTGACCATCTTGCTTTATAGAATTTTTCAGTCATACCCCAATATGAATCAACCATAGGTATACATATATTCCCTCCCTTTTGAAACTCCAAATGTAAAATAGATAGTCAAAGGGAATTTGCTTTATGGCTCAGGATACTCAAACAGGGGCTCTGTAGCAACCTAAAGGGGTGGGATGGGGAGGGAGATGGGAGGGAGATTTGAGGCGTTTAAAAAATTTTCATGCCTTGATTGTGTCTCTTGCTATTCTAACTCAAACCAACTTTGATATTGATTTTAATCAGGTTTCTGATATTGGTAATCTCTAAACTTCCATAGGTAATTTTTAATGTATAGCCAAAGTATAGAAATATCACCTTATGTATGAATTCTTAAAAGTTTGATATCAATTTCTCTTTTAGTATCTAAAGCTAAATCATAAAATTCATCTCAGAAAAAATATATATGTGCACACACAAATAAAATGATGTATTAATAATATGCATGCACACACAATTATGCAAGTTTTTCCATAGATGTCTTAAGATTAGAGATCTGGATTAATAATCTCTAAATGATAAATTTATGAATTGTTTCCTATATTGGGTTTTTTGAATCAAGCCTCACCAGTAAACCCTAGGACTAGTTTTGCATTTTAAGGATCCAGTTATGTCGTGGTTTAAACCATGTCTCTCTATATTTGCAAATGTCTCACCATAACACACATAGCAATGTAACAGGCTCTGCAGTATTTTCTCTCATAAAAACTGTACCAGTGCTCCTAGTGAAAGGTAGTTTCTTTTGACAGTTTATATAGAATTGAAATTCTGTGTTAGCCACCTATGATAGGATCTGTGATGTTCATAAAAGCAGTTTTATTATTCCATCTTCAAAGAGGTGACTGTTTTTTGAGTGACTGACAGAGAGCAAGATTCTACATCATGTGGCAGAAACTACTGACCTCATCATGGCCCATTTCCTTTCAAATTGTGTAGGAAAATAAATGATGAAAAACTGAAGGAAATGTTTCAGAAACAATCTTTCATGTTTCTAACCACATTTCACAACACATGGAAAGGCTAATACTGTATTTTATCTCAGTTAGTGTAACTCATAGCTGTGCTTTCAACAGAGGGGAAAAAAAGCTTTAAATGCTGGTCTTGGTTTAATTTAGAACTGATTGCTCATTAATCTCTGGAATAGGTATGCAAGCTGTCTTCCAAATGAAGGGGAGGCTGTTGGCTACTTCGCCTAAACCCTACTGTGCAGTTTTCAATTTGTTTTTTTGCATGATATTTAGTTTTTCATTCAGTATTTAATACTAAACATTAATGGGGAAAATATTGCTTAATGAGTTGTTGTGTTGGGCAGAATGCAGTCAAACACGCCTCCTTTGAAAGAGCTTGCCAGCCTGTGCCAGTATTTAGATAGTGTCATTAATCATGCAACATTTCATTCTCCTCTGTCCTGAACAACAAGGTGTTCCTGATGTCATGGAAACAGGCCCTTTTAAAACTGGGTATGGATTAAGATATGGGATATCTAAGAATAAGGCTTCATATAGTTCAATTATCATGAGGAAAATACCCCATTTATGGTTCATAGCCTTCTGTTGTGGATTTTATTAGTCTTTAAAAGTCCAGAGTTAAGAATACATCTTGCAAATGTGCAGGGTTTGAGGATTCTGCCTTTGGAAAAGATAAGCTAAAGAACTGAATACCTGATAGATCAATTCTAAAGACAGTGAGCCTTAAAAATAAGCTTGGCTAGTACCAGGGAGACTATTTTGCATGGCAGGTTTTTATGTTGTTTCAGACCTGCAAGGTAGTTTGTGGGACTATTGCAGGGAAAATGTGCCAGTACATAATACCCGGCAATTTCTGATCTGGTATCACCTTCCACATAGTTATTTGAAAATAATTAAATGCACTTAGTTCATGTTACTGATTTCTTCTCTTAATAGGAAAAAAGACCTAAGGAATTTCAGGTCAATCACAAATTCCATATTAAATTGTAAAAAAGAATAAATCATTATATATATGTTTAATACAAATTCATAGAAGTCCATTATCACTGACAGTTTCTTACATTATAGTTATCAGTTTAAGAAGTCAGAGGAAAAATTTGCTAAAAATAAATAATGGTGTTGAAGATAAAGAAAGGACATTAGGAAGGCTAGAGGGAGGCATAGTACTTCTCATCATTTTTAATAGTCAGGACAGTACTAGACCTCCTCACATTTTTGTCGTGAACCTATTTGGATTGTTGGTTTGGCAGCAAAGGACAATCTGAGTAATAGGAAATATGTGTCAATCAAAAACGTTTTATTTAGTGTAATCCCTTGTCAGTAAAATGTGAAAGTGTAGATTCTATTTTAATAGGACTGCCACTGATCACTCAAAAAGAGAAGCTCAGAATCTGTAAATGCTAGCCATCCTGGCTTTGCACAGCATTTTCCAATGGCTGAAAGCTGCTTTGGTCTGCAAAATCAGGAAAATACTTAACAAAGCTCATATAATTGAGAAGGTTATTGTGTAGTGCAAATGTGGATTAAAAGGCTCTTTAGACATATTGGGATCACAACCTCTTTAGGGAAGGGAGCCGGCTTGTGTTTTTTCTGTTCCTCTTATAATACCTAGCAAAGGACTCAGAATATGATACTCACACATTAGGAGGATTGAAAAACTAATAAAATCTTAGGGCCAAAAGACCATAGGGATTCTCTAGACTAGCTCATTTTTTTATTTTTCAGATATGGAAATTAAGACTCAGAAACTCTAAGTGGTTTACTTATGGACCTACTGTTAATTAGAAACAAGCCTGTCATTATAAAAATGAGCTTCTGTCTCCTTTTCTGTTGATGGTTGATTTTTTCACCACAAAACTTTAGCCCATTTTTCAATGGCCAGTTATGTACAAACCCTCAATTAATGGCAAATCCTTCTTGATAAATATGGCCAAACATACTGATTGGCTATAATAATAAGCAATCTCTCATTTAGAACTTGCAAGATACCTGAGGTTTTTAGAGATTTACATATATTAAGCTGTTTCATCCTTACAGAACCCAATAGGAATGCACTGTTGTTACCATCATTTTTCTTTTTTTTAATGTATCAGTATTTTATTCTTTTTTATTGCCAAATAATATTCCATTATATGCATGTATCACACTTTTTTTTTTTTCCAGTGGGTTTTGTCATACATTGATATGAATCAGCCATAGAGTTACACGTATTCCCCAACCCGGTCCCCCCTCCCACCTCCCTCTCCACCCGATTCCTCTGGGTCTTCCCAGCCCACCAGGCCGAGCACTTGACTCATGCCTCCCACCTGGGCTGGTGGTCTGTTTCACCACAGATAATATACATGCTGTTCTTTCGAAACATCCCACCCTCACCTTCTCCCACAGAGTTCAAAAGTCTGTTCTGTACTTCTGTGTCTCTTTTTCTGTTTTGCATATAGGGTTATCATTGCCATCTTTCTAAATTCCATATATATGTGTTAGTATACTGTAATGTTCTTTATCTTTCTGGCTTACTTAACTCTGTATAATGGGCTCCAGTTTCATCCATCTCATTAGAACTGATTCAAATGAATTCTTTTTAATGGCTGAGTAATATTCCATGGTGTATATGTACCACAGCTTCCTTATCCATTCATCTGCTGATGGGCATCTAGGTTGCTTCCATGTCCTGGCTATTATAAACAGTGCTGTGATGAACACTGGGGTGCACGTGTCTCTTTCAGATCTGGATTCCTCAGTGTTTATGCCCAGAAGTGGTATTGCTGTGTCATATGGCAGTTCTATTTCCAGTTTTTTAAGAAATCTCCACACTGTTTTCCATAGTGACTGTACTAGTTTGCATTCCCACCAACAGTGTAAGAGGGTTCCCTTTTCTCCACACCCTCTCCAGCATTGATCTAAATGTAAGACCAGGAACTATAAAACTCCTAGAGGAGAACATAGGCAAAACACTCTCCGACATAAATCACAGCAAGATCTTCTATGACCCACCTCCCAGAATATTGGAAATAAAAGCAAAAATAAACAAATGGGACCTAATGAAAATTAAAAGCTTTAGCACAACAAAGGAAACTATAAGTAAGGTGAAAAGACAGCCCTCAGATTGGGAGAAAATAATAGCAAATGAGGAAACAGACAAAGGATTAATCTCAAAAATATACAAGCAACTCCTGGAGCTCAATTCCAGAAAAATAAATGACCCAACCAAAAAATGGGCCAAAGAACTAAACAGACATTTCTCAAAAGAAGACATACAGATGGCTAACAAACACATGAAAAGATGCTCAACATCACTCATTATCAGAGAAATGCAAATCAAAACCACAATGAGGTACCATTACACGCCAGTCAGGATGGCTGCTATCCAAAAGTCTACTATCATTTTTCATAATAGGATACCAAAATCCTGATAACAAAAATAATCCAACCTTCACGGAGCTCACAGAGTGACACCACCCTTATGGCAGAAAGCAAAGAATCAAAGAGCCTCTTGATGAAAGTGAAAGAGGAGAGTGAAAAAGGTGGCCTAAAACTCAACATTCAAAAAGCCAAGATCGTGGAATCCAGTCCCATTGCTTCATGGCAAATAGGTGGTGAAACAATGAAAACAGATTTTATTTTCTTGGGTTCAAAAATCACTGCAGATGATGACTGCAGCCATTAAATTAAAATATGCTTGCTCCTTGGAAGAATAGCTGTGACCAGCCTAGAAAGCATATTAAAAAGTAGAGACATTACTTTGCTGACAAAGGTCCATCTAGTCAAAACTATGGTTTTTCCAGTAGTCATGTATGGATGTGAGAGTTGAACTATAAAGAAAGCTAAGCGCCAAAGAATTTATGCGTTTGAACTGTGGTGTAGAAGACTCTTGAGAGTCCCTTAGAATGCAAGGAGATCAAACCAGTCAATCCTAAAGGAAATCAGTCCTGAATATTCATTGAAAGGACTGATACTGAAGCTGAAACTCCAATACTTTGGCCACCTGATGTAAAGAACTGACTCATTTGAAAAGACCCTGATGCTGGGAAAGGTTGAAACCGGGAAGAGGCGGGGATGACAGAGGATGAGACGGTTGGATGGCATCACCAACTCGATGAATGTGAGTTTGAGCAAGCTCTGGGAGTTGGTGATGAACAGGAAAACCCAACCTGTTGTAGTCCTTGGGGTCACAAAGACTTAGACGTGACTGAGCGACTGAACTGAACTGAACTAAACAGAGCTCATTTGCAAAGTCAGGTTTGCCAGAATGCAAATACTAAGCCTAAGCAGCTGAATTATCAGAATTTTCCAACCTCAAACACAAACTACACATAGAAATAGGCCACTCCCTATGAACCCTGGGAAAACTTCATGTAAGATATGGGTCACCAGACAAGTTTTGTCTTATTTATAGTAGTTTACTCCAGAGATCTGGTTGCCCGTGTGCCCATGGGCCTCTATTGGAACTACTGTGCTCTAATAAAGCAATTTGCCCTGGCTTCAAGTCATCAGTTAGGATTTTGGTCTCTCCTATCCTAGAAGTATTTAAATTCCTTCTAAAAAATTATTCATTTCCCCCTAATTCTCTTACCCATCCCTGCACCCTAACACCCACAGCAATCCAGACCAAGGATTTTAGAGTATGGCAAGTCACAAATTTTATTGCTCTTCCTCCAAACTTGCATAGATTCGTATTCTCTGTAAATGTGTACAACACTCAGCTGTTTCCTCACAAAGCAAATATCTTCTCTGAGATGACTGTCTTCTCAACCCTAAGTGGTAAACAGATTAACATAAATTTGAATCGCTTAATGTGTACCTTTCTAATATCTGATTAAAGGTCCAGTCTTGTACATACTAATGTATATTTCCATAATCTTTATGTTAAGTTAAATAAGTATTTAAACCTTTTGCTTATCTGGGAGCAGAGATTTCTAATTTATGGTTAAGAATCAGCTACTGTTTTTAAATTTCACTATTGAAACACTTTAAAGTATTATCCTACTGTGACTTGCTTTGATGATACAGGCAAACAAGAGTGGTTAGAACGTGCCAATTTATCTTATTGGAATTAATGGGTGCCATAATGTGGAACATAATGATTCATTTGTTCATTCATTTATTTATGCATGTATCCATTCATTTTTGTCATGTCTACTTCCAAATGATTTTCTTGTAAAGTAAATTTAAGTTGTAAAATAATTACAAGGGGAAAAAAATCCAAGAATTACATATTAGAAATGTGGAGAGCATGACAGGAAGGGAAATGTAAGATTAGCTATTAAAGTGAGTTTAAATATTAGCTCTGGGTTTTCTGGAGGCCAGTTTTAAAATAGAAGGACGATGGATTGGGTGGCTGTCATTGTCTACTAGCCTGATCACATGGACCACAGCCTTGCCTAACTCAATGAAACAATAAGCCATGCCATGTAGGGCCACCCAAGACAGAGGGGTCATGGTAGAGCGTTCTGACAAAATGTGGTCCACTGGAAAAGGGAATGGCAAACCACTTCAGTATTCTTGCCTTGAGAACCCCATGAACAGTATGAAAAGGCAAAAAGATAGGACACTGAAAGAGAAACTCCCCAGGTCAGTAGGTGCCCAATATGCTACTGGAGATCAGTGGAGAAATAACTCCAGAAAGAATGAAGAGTTGGAGCCAAAGCAAAAGCAACATCCAGTTGTGGATGTGACTGGTGATGGAAGTAAAGTCCCATGCTGTAAAGAGTAGTACTGAATAGGAACCTGGAATGTTAGGTTCATGAATCAAGTCAAATTGGAAGTGGTCAAACAGGAGATGGCAGGAGTGAACATCTACATTTTAGAAATCAACAAACTAAAATGGACTGGAAAGGGTAAATTTAACTGAGATGGCCATTTATATCTGCTACTGTGGGCAAAAATCCCTTAGAAGAGACGGAGTATCCCTGATAGTCAACAAGAGTCCAAACTGCAGTACTTCGATGCAACCTCAAAAACTACAGAATGATCTCTGTTCGTATCCAAGGCAAACTATTCAATATCACGGTAGTCCAAGTCTATGCCCTGACCAGTAATGCTGAAGAAGTTGAAGTTGAACAGTTCTATGAAGACCTACAAGACCTTCTAGAACTAACACCCAAAAAACATATCCTTTTTTATAGGGGACTGAAATGCTAAAGTAAGAAGTCAAGAAATACCTGGAGTAACAGGCAAATTTGGCCTTGGAGTACAGAATGAAGCAGGGAAAAGGCTAATAGAGTTTTGCCAAGAGAATGCACTGGTCATAGCAAGCACCCTCTTCCAACAACACAAGAGAAGACTCTACACATGGACATCACCAGATGGTCAACACTGAAATCAGATTGATTATATTCTTTGCAGCCAAAGATGGAGAAGTTCTATATGGTCAGCACCAACAAGACTGGGAGCTGACTGTGGCTCAGATCATTAACCCCTATTGCCAAATTCAGACTTAAATTTAAGAAAGTAGGGAAAACCACTAGACCATTCAGGTATGACTTAAATCAAATCCCTTGCGCTTCTACAGTGGAAGTGAGAAGTAGGTTCAAGGGATTAGACCTGAAAGACAGAGTGCCTGAAGAATTATGAACAGAGGTTCGTGACATTGTACAGGAGGCAGGGATCAAAGCCATTCCCAAGGGAAAAAAAATACTAAAAGGCAAAATGGCTGTCTGAGGAGGCCTTACAAATAGCTGTGAATAGAAGAGAAGTGATAGGCAAAGGAGAAAAGTAAAGACATACTCCTTTGAATACAGATTTCCAAAGAATAGCAAGGAAAGAATAGAAAGTCTTCCTCAGTGATCAGTGGAAAGAAATGGAGGAAAACAATAGAATGGGAAAGCATAGAGATCTCTTCAAGAAAATTAGAGATACCAAGGGAATATTTCATGCAAAGATGGGCACAATAAAGGACAGAAATTGTATGCACCTAACAGAAGCAGAAGATGTTAAGAAGTGGTAAGAATACACAGAAGAAGTATACAAAAAAGATTATTACGACCCAGATAATCATGATGGTGTGATCACTCAGAGCCAGATATCCTGGAATGCGAAGTCAAGGGGTCTTAGGAAGCATCAATACGAACAAAGCTAGTAGAGATGATGGAATTCCAGATCAGCTATTTCAAATCCTAAAAGATAATGCTGTGAATGTGCTGAACTCAATATGCTAGCAAATTTGGAAAACTCAGCAGTGGCCACAGGACTGGAAAAGGTCAGTTTTCATTCCAATCTCAAAGAAAGGTAATGCCAAAGAATGCTCAAACTACCACACAATTGCACTCATCTCACACGCTAGTAAAGTAATGCTCAAAATTCTCCAAGCCAGGCTTCAGCATTACGTGAACCATGAACTTCCAGATGTTCAAGCTGGATTTAGAAAAGGAAGAGGAATAGAGATCAAATTGCCAACACCTGTTGTATTATCAAAAAAACAAGAGAGTTCCAGTAAAACATCTACTTCTGCTGTATTGACTATGCCAAAAACTTTGACTGTGTGGACCACAACAAACTGTGGAATATTCTGGAAGAGATGGGAATACCAGACCACCTGACCTGCCTCTTGAGAAGTCCATATGCAGGTCAGGAAACAATAATTAGAACTGGACATGGAACAACAGACTCGTTCCAAATAGGAAAAGAAGCACATCAAGGCTGTATATTGTCACTCTGCTATTTAACTTATATGCAGAGTTCATCATGAGAAATGCTGGACTGGATGAAGCACAAGCTGGGATCAGGATTGCCAGGAGAAATATCAATAACCTCAGATATACAGATGACACCACCCTTTGGCAGAAAGTGAAGAAGAGCGAAAGAGCCTCTTGATGAAAGTGAAAGAGGAGAGTGAAAAATTTGACTTAAAATTCAACATTCAGAAAACTAACAACTTGACATCTGACCATCACTTCATGGCAAATAGATGGGGAAACAGTGGAAACAGTGTCATACTTTATTTTTGGGCTTCAAAATCACTTCAGATGGTGATTGCAGCCATGAAATTAAAAGACGCCTTCTCTTTGGAAGAAAAGTTTTGACCAAGCTAGATAGCATATTAAAAAGCAGAGACATTACTTTGCCAATAAAGGTCCGTCTAGTAAAAGCTGTGGTTTTCCCCATAGTCATGTTATGGATGTGAGAGTTGGACTATAAAGAAAGCTGAACCCTGAAAAATTGTTGCTTTTGAACTGTAGTGTTGGAAGACTCTTGAGAGTCCCTGGACAGTAAGGAGTTCCAACCAGTCCATCCTAAAGGAAATCAGCCCTGAATATTCATTGGAAGGACTGATGCTGAAGCTCCAATACTTTGAAGCCACCTAATGCAAAGAACTGACTCATTTGAAAGGACTCCGATGCCGGGAAAGATTGAAGGCAGGAGGAGAAGGTGAGGACAGAGACTGAGATGGTTTGATGGCATCACCAACTCAATGCACATGAGTTTGGGTAAACTCTGGGAGTTGGTGATGGACAGGGAAGCCTGGTGTGCTGCAGTTCATGGGGTCTCAAAAAGTCAGATATGACTGAGTGACTGAACCAAACTGAACTTGAGAAAGGAAGGCGTGGGCTTCAATGAAGGATACAGGTAGATTTGGGTTTCTCCCATGGCTCAGTCATGAAAAATCTGCCTGCAATGCTGGAGACATGGGTTCAATCAAGAACATCCCCTGGAAAAGGAAATGGTAACACACTTCAATATTCTCGCCAGGGAAATCACACAGATAGAAGAGCCTGGCAGGCTATAGTCCAAGGTGTCACAACAGAGTCAGACATGACTTAGAGTCTAAACAACCACAAAAATAGCAGTTTATTAGGAAACACATATTAATTCCTTCCTTAAGTGTTGAATTGTGGGGAAAATTTCATGTGCAGTTTTAAGAGGGTATTTGAAGAACACAATGGATATTGCTCTTGATGGCAATTTTTTTTTTAATTACAGAGAATTCCAAGATAGCTGGTTTCACTGGGAAATCTAAAAGCATAATGATTGATAAAGTCCTTGAAGCTATATTTAAACCACAGTTTTGCAGCCCATATAGGCTTCCCTGGTGGCTCAGACGGTAAAGCACTGCAATGCACTGAACTGCCTGCAATGTAGGAGACCTAGGTTCCATCCATAGGTCGGGAAGATCCCCTGGAGAAGGAAATGGCAACTCACTCTAGTACTCTTGTCTGGAAAATTCATGGATGAAGGAGCCTGGTAGGCTACAGTCCATGGGATGGCAAAGAGGCAGATATGACTGAGAAATTTCACTGGTTCACTGGTCATCTCACTAGATAAAAGGATCAAGCTTAGAGGAAATATAGTTTATATCATAGTTTTATTTCTTGCTCTACAATGGTTAATAAATCACTAGATATCAAGAGTCCAAATGTCCCCTAAGCAGTGCAAAGTACTACTTTGAGGGCATTGTTAAATAAAATTTAAGAAGAAAATTTAATAAATAAATAAAGAAAATTTAACTTCAGTCAAAGCCATGGGAAACTCAATACAGATGCATCAAGAGTTTAAGGGAAGAGAGGTCCTTGAGTAAGGAGATAATTGCTAAAGGCCTTGATAAGGAGGAAAATTTTGAATATGTCCTGAATAAGAAAAAAGACTAATACACAAACACACACATACACACACACAATGTGAGAATGGATAATTTTAGAAGGGTGCAATTAGTCACCTTTAGATGTGCAGCCAGATGGCTAAAGACAAAATATTGGATAGTTTCTGAATAATACCTGGATCGGTTAATCAAAATATTGTGTGGCTCACAAGAATAAATGGAAAAATGATAAGGCATGCTACAAAGTCTTCCTTCATAAACATGTTTTCCCCCCAGAACTTTTCTAATTTGTACATGTTAAATGTTTTAAGTTTAATTAATAAATATTAGAGTAAAAATCTCAGGCTTGGAATACCATTTGACTTAATTTTAACCTTACTGGACTCCATAGAAAAATAAAAAAGAGAAGGTCAAATCTTCTCTAGGATTATTATAAATAGAATTAGCATTCTTTAGTTGTTCTCTTAGCTCTGCTTGAAGGACTACTAGACATTAAGCCATCCTGAGCTATCATACCCATGTCTTTGTTTTAATATTAATAATTTTTTAAAGTGTGTCCATTAGATACCATATGTGTTTTGTAGACCCTTGCTTTACAAAGTTCATGCATATAAAATTCATTGAATTGCACTGAAAAAAAATCAAATTTTATTGAATTATTATACTATTTTCACATTGCTGAGTATTAAAAAGAAAATAATGTTATATGGGTCAATATTTTTTTTCCAAAAGTTAAATATTTCAAAAGATGTTCAGAAGAAATTCTGCAAAAAAAAAAAAAAATATTTTCAATAAGGCCACAGCCTGTGGATATGGAAAGAAAATGTTCCATTGTAAACTTGGGAATGTAGTAGTATCCTCTTTTGTATGAATACACACACACACACACACACACACACACACACACACAAACAATGCAGAAAAGTGTAACATTTTAAGGCTCAATCAATGACAATAAGGAATACTCTACATGGTTGGTTCATATGAATTAATTCCTATAAACACGGAAGGTCATTTCTTTTACTGATTTCGTATTCTTAAAGAAGTTTTTATTGTTTATAAACTTGAAAATCATTACAGAAAAAAAACCCTCAATTTGTTTTACTAAGAGTTGAAGATTTGGCAATTAATTGGCATCTATGCAAAATTTGTGTAGGATACTTCTACATGATTCATAATTTTCTGTCAATTTTATGACTCCTTTATGTTTTTTGTTAAATAATACTTTCAAGATTTCCTTTTGTAATTATGAGAGATTTTCAATATAGAGAAAATAAATGAAAGGCTTATGCACTCACTGCCTCTTTCAGCATATATTAACATTTTACTTTATTTGTTTCTGGTTACTAATTTTTCTATGTAAAAATAAAGCATTACAAATACTACATTCTTTCTCCTTCTTTCCCAGACATATTATTTTCATATGTAGGGTTTTATAACTTTTCTACATAGGTATGAATTCTGCCCCCCAAAATATATGATAATTATTTTATTTTAAATTTTGCCTAATATGTATTCATTCTTTCAAAACTTTTATTTAAAAATCATACTATCTTGACAATATTTTAATGATAAAGAATTTGTTTAGCTGAAGTTATTCAAATATAGTAGCTAAACATATTAGTGATTCTAATTGGTTAAATAATAATAAAGTCAATTTTGTTCAAACATCAGTTATATTTTGATTTCTTATTCAAATACAGTGTGTACCTTGGCACACACAAATACATTATTTATATAAAAAGACATAATGCAGTATCTCGAGGAAAATTTTCCACAAATCCTTCCTGAATCTTCTGTCCTTTATTCAGTAAATGTGTTATTCATTTTACAGTGGGGATACTAAACCACCAGGAGTGAGATTGATAGCTGTCGCCCAGCACTTCCAGAATTCCAGATATAATCAGGGAGCTAATATTGCTTTTATGATGATTCTGTACTTATAAACCAGAATGGAAATAAGTAGATATTTAGGCCCTTAATTTAAACGGAGACAAATGTCTCTGTATGAAATGACTATTACGGGTTTATCTGCTATTCATTTCAGAAATACACTACAGTAGAGCCCAGTGGACCAGATAATCACATATAGTTGAAACTGTGAACGATGCAGTGTAGCCATTCATTGCTTTTACATTATGTAGCAGGCAGAAAATTGGTAAGAATTCAAAATGCCTGTAAATAGCAGCCTCTTCTGAATAGATGTTTCCAAAATGTTTACTAAATAAGACAATGGAAGCTTGTGAAATCAGCTGGTTTTCTCACGTCAGCCACAAAACCACACCTGAAGAATAAATTTTTTCTGCTTTAGATTTCTGAATTTTATTTAATATACTTCAAAAAATGCTAATGTACAGTGTTGCCTGAGGCATCTCCTACCTACACTCAGCAAGGCATCTTACATGTCTCTCTTCTTTTTGTATCTACTTCATTTTCCCATTCATTAATTTTTAAACTCAAACGATTTGTTCTTTAGGCACGCTGCTACTCTCTGTCTACATATGAGGGCATGCCCCCGCATCATGTCTCCATCCCACTACTAAGTGAATTTTATATTATTCAAACCGGGTCTAGGTCTTTGAACAAGGTGGATGTCCCAGCAAATGTGGCTAATTCAAATCCAAAAAAAAAATAGATTTTATTGAATCATATTAGAGACTTGGAATATGCCAAGCAGGGATATCTTAGCAAAATCAATTTGAAAACTTTGGTTAAGTATATGATACTATGTATGCCCAATCAAACTTTATTTGACTCAAACCTATTTAACTAGGATTGCAAATATAGTTTATATTTTTAAAGAGGTAAATCTTTGTGCAAAATGAATCCACTTAGTGATTACAAGCTGCTTATTTTACATCCTAATATGTGGATGGGGGCTCTGGGTCTCAGCACGGAATTTACACAAGAGTTGTTGATTCAGTTAAAACAAAAATGCCATGTCAACTTTCTTTTTGCAGCTAGTGCTAGTCACTGCCAGGAAATAGCTTTCTGAAACAGAGTTCTTAAATTTAATCTCCACTTGATTGAATTAAGCACACATATCTGAAAAAAGTAAGAAAAAAAAATAATGAAGTTAACTTATTGCCAAACTGTTAAAGAAAAAAACAGTTGAATAGTTTGAGGGAAAAATACCTTGATTTCAGCTTATTTCAAGGGCATAGTTGGGCATTTCTTTTTTAAGTTAAAAAGGTTACACATTTGTATTCTGTCAGCCATTCTATTGTTTTCATTAAATAAGACTGAAGAATGAAAGACCATGAGAATATTCAGCTTCACCTGATAAGATTTTTTTTCTTTAAAGATGACCCCAACCTGTGGAAGATGATTTATGAAATCATGGTTTTCATTATTGGACTTGGTGCTGACTGTGTTGTTTTTGATTGATGGGCCTGCAGTGTGCCTCTTCTTTTGTCTTTAGTGGAGAGCAAGGGCAGAGGAACTTTGCCAGCCGATAGAAGAAATTATGTAAAAGGTGTAATATTTAGGGACAGGTGGTTTGAAAGAAATATAAAGGAAAGGATACAAATAGCTTAGGCATAATAAAACATGAGGCTTTAAAAAATAGATTTGCATTTTTAAAGAAGATTACATGAACTACGGCAGAGGATTTATAAAAATTATCACTTGCTGTTGCTGAAAATAATGGCAAAATGCAAGAATAGGGACATGTTATTCACTCTGACATATAAAATCTTCTAGGTGACACAGAAGAACATCTGCTGTTTTATAGGTGAATAGAAAATAGATTTACCTGTTTTTATAGTATATAAAGGAATATGTCTTTTTGCTGGAGTTGAAAGATGTACAGCTTAAATTTCAGAGAATTTCTCACCAATTAAGCAATATCTTTATGAAACAATATTTTTATTATTTTTGTTTTTAAATCTGAAGTTTATCTTCTTCTGTGTGTGTACTGTCTTTAAAATTTCTCAAAATAATACAGGCAAGACTATAAAGAGATGGGGACAGACAAGCCTTGGTACATAGCACCTGTGGATGTTGTGGAATTCCAGCCAGGACTACAGAGAATGTGGAATATCTTCATTCCTTCCCTTTGAAATCATTTCTGTTTACTTTCAGAGCCTATTCTTTTCTAATATTTTTTTATTCATTCCCATTCACTATTAAAAGGGAACTTTAAAAAAAAAGTAGTTTAAAAATGATATGCATTTTATAGAACAAGTCTTTATAACTGATACAATCCATTTATTAAAAATTGATCTCTATTTTCTGTTAAGCATTCCTACTCTATTTATATGATTCTTAAGATAGCCATATATCCATATATACATTTTTGTTGTATAAGTTAATTTTTAATGTATCTCTAAAAATTAATTAGAAAAGTAGACAGGCATGACTCAGGCCTAAATATTGCAAAAATTGTAAGCCTTCTTTGAAAAGAGAATATGAAAGTAGACTATAGACATTACTTAAGGAAGTAAGTATTAATTAGGAAGAGAAATGTAAAAGTGAGAATCCCTGAAAGTTAAACTTCATTAACTTCATTGTAGACCTGTCTCTGCATTTTTTTTTACTATAATGGAGTAGATTTTAAAATGTATTAAACATAGGTAAAACAGTTATATTAAATAAAGGCATATCAGTTATAATGACTTCATCAATTTTACCACCACAACCACCACCACCATTTACTGAGCACTTAGAAATGGAAGGCACTGTGCAAGGGCTTTGCATTAATTATCTCATGTAATTTATTCAATGAGGTGTATATGATCTTGTCTGCATTTTAGAGTTGAGGCAATTACTACTAAAGGAATTTAAATACAATGCCCCAAGGCATGCAGCTAATAAATCGAGGAAGAAAAATTCCAAATTCAAGTTTATAGGGATTTAGGAAATTAAACAGGATGCCCTACTCTATTTATATATACAATGAAAAACAAATGCAATGCAAAATTAATGTAAACATTTTCATATTTATTCAAAGAAATTCTCAAATTTGTGGTAACTGTGTGTTGCATAAATACTTCAGGAATTTTAATGCTACAAATTTAATATCCGAATCTTTTAGGATATTAATTCTGAGGAGCACTGGAACGTTCAAAGCTCATCACAGTTTCAGGCCTATTGGCACCCATTTATCCTGCAAGTTATGTAAAGAGTGGTTTTATTTAATGAGCAAAGGAAGCATCACCACAACAAATTTTTTGGTTTTCAAATTTTGCCTACTTTTTTATAGCTAACAAAAAATTAATGTACTTCAATGAGAAATTTTAGGGATCATCTAAAAGGTCTATTTTTGCAAGCATTTTATTAATATTCTCTTAAAAATTCAAACATGTACTATATAAGTAGAGAATGTAAAGATGTTAAAAATATGTTTTTCCAATCAAAGTACACACTTCAAGACTTGGCTGCTTTAGAAACAGAAAATCAAAACAACAATTAGTAAATCCCTGAGCAGTAGGTAATGCATTAAAAAACAAAATGAGACATATTAAAATGCAAAACACTCAACAGTTTGACTAAACAAAAATATTTTTATTGGAGATATATAAATAATGAGGTATGTTAATAATTTATAATTCAGCATAGATGTTGGGTCCTGGCTTGACCACTTGTAAACTTGATAGATACCTTAAGACAAAGCTTTTCAAATTTTTCTTGGAATATGCTCAAGGTGTAAAGAACAAACATCAGAAATCATGCAAGTCTTGCAAGTTCAGACCAAATTTACCAATCTTTATGTGGAAAAGCATTTGAAATTTCTTTACCTTATAAGTACCTTTGAAAGTTGAATTCTGGCCCATAGTATATACATGTTCATTTTCATAGAAAAATGTTTTAAGTGTTCCATCAAGTTACATCTTTCTTTCCAAATCTTTATGTAAAATGTAAATTCAAGGATGATGTCACTGGGTTCTGTGAATTGTCAAAGCAAAAGTTGCCCTGGCCAAAATTAACAGGCTTAGAAGACTTTCTTCAAGATTATTACAACAGAGGAGAGACAATGAACCACAAAAATAGATGGTTCAGTTTGTTCAGTTCAGTAGCTCAGTCATGTCCGACTCTTGCGACCCTGTGGACTGCAGCATGCCAGGCTTCCCTGTCCATCACTGACTCCCAGAGCTTACTCAAACTCATGTTCATTGAGATGGTAATGCCATCCAACCATCTCATCCTGTTTTCCCCTTCTCCTCCCACCTGAATCATTCCTAGCATCAGGGTCTGGTAAATAAGACAGTTCTTCTTATCAGTGGCCAAAGTATTGGAGTTTCAGCTTCAGTATCAGTCCTTCCAATGAATATTCAGGACTGATTTCCTTTAAGTGGACTGATTTGATCTCCTAGCAGTCCAAGGGATTCTCAAGAGTCTTTTCCAGCACCACAGTTCAAAAGCATCAATTCTTCAGCACTCAGCTTTTTTAAAAAATTTTTTTAATTTTTAATTTTTTTTTCATTTATTTTTATTATTTGGAGGCTAATTACTTTACAGTATTGTAGTGGGTTTTGTCATACATTGACATGAATCAGCCATGGAGTTTCCGATCCCCCCTCCCACCTCCCTCTCCACCCATTCCTCTGGGTCTTCCCAGTGCACCAGGCCCGAGCACTTGTCTCATGCATCCAACCTGGGCTGGTGATCTGTTTCACCCTAGATAATATACATGTTTCGATGCTGTTCTTTCAAAACATCACACCCTCACCTTCTCCCACAGAGTCCAAAAGTCTGTTCTGTACATCTTTGTCTCTTTTTCTGTTTTGCATATAGGGTTATCGGTATTATCTTTCTAAATTCCATATATATGTGTTAGTATGCTGTAATGTTCTTTATCTTTCTGGCTTACTTCACTCTGTATAATGGGCTCCAGTTTCATCCATCTCATTAGAACTGATTCAAATGAATTATTTTTAACGGCTGAGTAATATTCCATGGTGTATATGTACCACAGCTTCCTTATCCATTCATCTGCTGATGGGCATCTAGGTTGCTTCCATGTCCTAGCTATCATAAACAGTGCTGCGATGAACATTGGGGTGCACGTGTCTCTTTCAGATCTGGATTCCTCGGTGTGTATGCCCAGGAGTGATATTGCTGGATCATATGGTAGTTCTATTTCCAGATTTTTAAGGAATCTCCACGCTGTTCTCCATAGTGGCTGTACTAGTTTGCATTCCCACCAACAGTGTAAGAGGATTCCCTTTTCTCCACACCCTCGCCAGCATTTATTGCTTGTAGACTTTTGGATAGCAGCCATCCTGACTGGTGTGTAATGGTACCTCATTGTGGTTTTGATTTGCATTTATCTGATAATGAGTGATGCTGAGCATCTTTTCATGTGTTTGTTAGCCATCTGTATGTCTTCTTTTGAGAAATGTCTGTTTAGTTCTTTGGCCCATTTTTTGACTGGGTCATTTATTTTTCTGGAATTGAGCTGCAGGAGTTGCTTGTATATTTTTGAGATTAATCTTTTGTCTGTTGCTTCATTTGCTATTATTTTCTCCCAATCTGAGGGCTGTCTTTTCACCTTGCTTATAGTTTCCTTTGTTGTGCAAAAACTTTTAAGTTTCATTAGGTCCCATTTGTTTATTTTTGCTTTTATTTCCAATATTCTGGGAGGTGGGTCATAGAGGATCCTGCTGTGATTTATGTCGGAGAGTGTTTTGCCTGTGTTCTCCTCTAGGAGTTTTATAGTTTCTGGTCTTACATTTAGATCTCTAATCCATTTTGAGTTTATTTTTGTGTATGGTGTTAGAAAGTGTTCGTGCAATCCCTATCAAGCTACCAACGGTATTTTTCACAGAACTAGAACAAATAATTTCACAATTTTATGGAAATACAAAAAACCTCGAATAGTCAAAGTGATCTTGAGAAAGTAAAATGGAACTGGAGGAATCAACCTGCCTGACTTCAGACTATACTACAAAGCCACAGTCATCAAGACAGTATGGTACTGGCACAAAGACAGAAATATAGATCAATGGAACAGAATAGAAAGTCCAGAGATAAATCCACGAACCTATGGACACCTTATCTTCAACAAAGGAGGCAAGGATATACAATGGAAAAAAGACAACCTCTTTAACAAGTGGTGCTGGGAAAACTGGTCAACCACTTGTAAAAGAACGAAACTAGAACACTTTCTAACACCATACACAAAAGTAAACTCAGCTTTCTTTATAGTTCAACTCTCACATCCATAACATGACTATGGGAAAAACCACAGCTTTGACTAAATGGACCTTTGTTGGCAAAGTAATGTCTCTGTTTTTTAATATGCTGTCTATGTTGGTCATAACTTTTCTTCCAAGGAGCAAGCATCTTTTAATTTCATGGCTGCAGTCACCACGTGCAGTGATTTTGGAGCCCCCAAAAGTAATGTCTGTCACTGATTCCATTGTTTCCCCATTTATTTGCCATGAAGTGATGGGACCAGATGCCATGTTGTTAGTTTTCTGAATGTTGAGCTTTAAGCCAACTTTTTCACTTTTCTCTTTTACTTTCATCCAGAGGCTCTTTAGTTCTTCTTTGCTTTCTGCCAAAGGGTGGTGTCATCTGTATATCTGAGGTTATTGATATTTCTTCCAGCAATCTTGATTCTAGCTTGCACTTCATCCAGTCCAACATTTCTCATGATGTATTCTGCATGTAAGTTAAATAAGCAGGGTGACAATATACAGCCTTGACGTACTCCTTTCCTGATTTGGAACCAGTCTGCTGTTCCATGTTCAGTTCTAACTGTTGCTTCTTGACCTGCATACAGATTTCTCAGAAGGCAATTTTTAACTACTGATATGACCTAATGGAAAAGTATTGGAAGACTGTAAGGAGATCAATGGGATATGGCAAGTTCATTTAGTTATTCCTGAGTTTACAACTTTTTTGTTTCTTTGATTAAGTCATCTAAATTTGCTATTTGCCACAAGGTGATAGCTTTTTCAGTGTTTACATGTCAAAGAGATGGTTGTCAGGTCCTTGAGAAACACACTTACTAGACTGTAAAACTGGCAAGAGACTGGGAAGCATTTCACAGAATCAAAGAAAAAAAAAATTACAATTTCAGGTTTTCTAAAGTAAATACTCTAAGAGGGAGTTCAGAGGCCCAGAGTCAGGAAGAAACCTGCCTAAAATTTAGTCAAGCCAAGGAGAACTTGGAGCTCAGTCACAGTGTGTGTGTGTGTGTGTAACCTGGATTCGATCCTGGGTCAAGAAGATCCCCTGCAGGATCTGACCACCCACTCCAGTACTCTTCCCTGGAGAATCCCATGGATTGAGGAGCCTGAAGAGCTACAGTCCATAGGGTTACAAAGAATTGGACACAACTGAAGTGACTAAGCACATGCATATGTATACATATAGACTTCCCAGGTGGCTCAGTGTAAGGTTTGCCTGCCAGTGCAGGAGACATAGGAGACACAGGTTCAAACCCTAGGTCAGGAAGATCCCCTGAAGGAGGAAATGGCAACCCACTCCAGCAGTCTATCCTGGAGAATCTCAAGGGCAGAGGAGCCTGGAGGTCTACTGTCGACAGGGTTGCAAAGAGTCAGATACAACTGAGTATGCACACAATGTATATATAGGTAGATAAAACATTTTGAGGCTCTACTAGTTTCTTTTTGTTTGCTATAACATGCTTCTACTATTTTACACCTATTATTATAGGTGTATATAATATAATATGTATATTATATGTATATTATATGTATAATATATTATGTATATTATAATATGTATAATATGTTTGTATAATTAGGTGTATATAATAATTACACCTAATATTATATAATATTATTTACACCTAATATTATATATTATATAATATATATAATATTATATAATTATATATTATACCTATTTTTCAACAGGTACATTTGTAGGTATTTTTTATGTACAAAGCAGAATTCAAACCCATTATGTTCGTTATCTGATTTAAACCTCACAGTCTCCTGAGAAGTCTTTCTCAATTTTATAATTTACCTATGAGAGAAGAGTTTATGAGATTAATAAACGTGTTGGGATTGGAACCAAGGTCCGTTTGACTCTAAATAGGAGTTATCTGTATTGCCTCCCCAAAAGTTTCTCAAAAAATGTAGCTTCCATTTCTTCATTGCAAACATAAACATATTTTCAAAAACTAGACTGGTTTGTCATGGTTACCATACTGTGCAAGTAAGAATGAATAAGATGATAATCCACTAGCTTAACATGATGAATAATACTGAATAATATTGTTTAAGGTGGACTTTTTGTGAATATCACTGGGTGCAAAAATTTCCTGCCTAATGAAGGTCACAGTTCTTGTGAAATGTTGATTAATTGACTACAAATTCTGGACGTAATTTGTGCTTATTTGACATTTGTATTTCAAAGTACAAGTCCACTCTCTCAAAACTTGATTATCTGTGAGCAACACAAAGTAAAGAACACAAAGTCATCTGACTAGCACACTTTGCAATAAACTGTTTTGTTAGAGAAAGATATATGGTATATAGAGAAGGCAAACATGCTTTTCAGTCAGTATTTAGGACAGAGCATGATGGCAACCACAGCCCACAGAGATGGACAGAGTGATGTATTTGTACTCTAAGAGACCAGGATGGTGCTAGATAAATGGTTTGCCTAGATAAACAGTTCTTAGGAAAAAATGAGAGGTGAGATCTGGTTTTCTCTAAAGGTCCTTTATTGTTCCATGATTCAAAAGCTTTCTTTATCAGAATAATGGCCTGAGTTTTCCGAAAGGAGAGTAAAGAAGCTACTTCTAGATATGCCGACACTTAGATGATAATAGATTCTCACTCTACACCAAAGGTTCATGACCCTTTTAAATTACCTGAGGAACTTTGAAAAATAAGCCACCAAGGTAACTCTCTAGAAATTCTTAATCACTTGGGCTGGGTGGAGTTTGGCCTTTAATAATCTTTGAAATCTTTCCAGATGAATCTAACACTTAAGTAGAGTTGAAGCCACAGCTCTGTGTTCACAACTTGTGGTAGAACAAATACACCAAACATTAACCTATCTATATCAGGTCAGGGTTACAAGGTCATAGCTAGAAATTTATCATTTTTGTGTGAAAACTCATAGTCTTGTAGATATTTCATGGATTGTAAAAAAAGCAAACCACTTATCAAATACCATGTTCCTTCCTGGAAACAGAGAATAGCTGGTGCAATATTTACTCCTTTTGGGAAAAGCAGAATGGTGTACTGGAAAGAGCAAGGTTTCTAAAGATGGGGATTCTAGTCCCAAATCTACCACAAAATAGTCTTGAGAACTTATATCCATCAGTTAGCAAACGGAACCTGTTCTTCCCCTAAACATGACCTTCTGTTTTTTATCTTTTACTAGGTATTTCATACCTCTAGCCTTAATTTTCCAATTCAAGTTAGGTATTTTTGACTCCATTTTATAGATGACAACATTAGAGTAAAAATCATCTTTGTAATTCACACATTTGGTAAGAAGTAGAGACAAGAATTCCATCCAAGTCCTTCAAGGCTGAACAAGTTAAGGTTCATCTGCAAACAAAACTCCTTCAATTTACTTAAACAGAAAGGTACATTACACATTCAATTAATGAAGGGAGGGACAGGCTCTACATCCAGCTTCCAATAATGGTCTCCACCTGCAGAGTCCTTGGCCTTTTCTTTAGTTGATGGGAAAACTACTGTCGCCTTTGTAAAGAACCACTAAGTCACTGAGTTGCTAACAGAGAGATGTGTTGAGAGAATCCACACCCGCAAAGTTGCTTCATGGCACCTTGCCTGTCCTTTACTTAACTTCGTTCTGAAGGTAAATGTAGCAAAATTCACCTGATTGGTGAAAACCTAAATTTAACTCAGGCCATGTGGCAAAGGCATCTGGAAAGTCGGGCTTTACCTTTCCAGCTCCCATGATATAAAAAGGTGCACCAGAGGCAGACTGCATGTAGAATAGCCAATGTTTGGCATCTGACACAATTTCATGTGCTATTTTTACTGTTTGTGGCTATATTATGTGTTTGTTCTGATAATGAAATCAAACAATGTTACGAGGGGTTCCTAAAATAACTAAAATATCAAGTTTATTTTTTTCAAATGCAAATTACTATTATTAAAGCATCCAGATAAGAGATAATGCTCATTTAGAGTGACATTTATTTAGAAGGTACTGTGACCCAGCACTATTTCAAATGCTTTATATCAAATCATTTATTTGACCTTTACAGTAACCTTACAGGCAAACTAAGGCATAAACTTTAGGAAGCTTAGGGAAAGCCACCTATGTAAGACAAAGGAGAGCCGGGTTTGAGCCCATTTAGTCTGCATACTTACCTCTGGATAATCCTTTGTCTCCGTGACAGACATAGACAGACGTAGCTTGCTTTCATTGAATTTTTAGATGCTTTACAACTTGATTAATGCTAGAACATGACATAAAAAAATCAAACAATAAACAACACCCACCAACACATGCACACAGGTTTTCTGACAAAGGAGATAAATGGGGTAAGCCAGAAACAGTAGAGGGGTTGCAGAGAAAAGAAGGCAAGCCCAGTCCTCCCCCTTGTAAAGTTCAAAATAAATTATTATTTTGCAATTTGTCTACCCATGATACCTATTCTGAATTTTTGCTGCATAAAAATGAAGAAAAAAAAATGTGTTTCAACTTAAATACATTTTGCCTTAAGGAGCTTCAGACAGTTTGAACTTGAAATGCAGCCCATGAATGAATATTTAATTTCACTTTCCTTATAAGTGAAATTGAATCACTTTTGCAAGTCTGAGGGTGACAGTTTCAAATTTCAGCTCAGGCAGGCAATCAACAGAGAATAATATTACAGCAGGGGAAAAAGTTGGTGATTCAGTAATGACATTTTAATGTTACAGAATAGAGTATTGGTATAGAAATTTGCAATCCCTTGTGATAGCTTTATGTTGACTTAACAATCAATACTATCATAACAATAAAAATATGCAAGTCTCTAGCTATAGGCAATGCCTAAGAATGAGAACTTGTCCATCATTTGTTAAAGCCTTCCATGTTTTCCTACACAACAAAGAATTTTCCATGCATTTAATCTGGTGTTTTAAATTATGGCATAGACATTTAAAGATATTGAAAAAAGTGTTTCTTCTTTTTGACCATTATTTACAAACACAAAGGTGGTTTTACGGAACACTTTTTAAAGTTACATTTTTAAACTAACTTGCACTTTTATTTTAAAGTCAAACAACTTCAACTACAATAGATGGTATCTTATCATCATTAAGCATTTATTAAGCTTTCTTTTTGTGTGGCGCCATAATCAGTACTTAAAACAGACATGGTCTCTGTCCATTAGATTGAGGCCTATAACCTGCTCAGTAACCACAGAAGGGACTCCAGCCCACTCAGTGTCTTTACTTACTGAGTTAAAGAATAATGACTATAACAGTCTGATTTTTTCTAGTAATGATGTTTATAAATTGATCTACTTTCTTATTATGATCCATGAGCATTTTCCTATTTCTGACATGTTTTTTCTGCTTGCAGGGAACCTTGAAATAGACTGTTATCATGCCCATCTTCCATGGTGGGAGGAAAGAATGAGAAATAGCAGGAGTTTACAGCTTTTTAAATTTTAAGTTAGGCAAATAGGATCAGAGAAATTTTCCAGGCTTCTTGATTTGCGGGGTAGTTCCACTCTATCTATAAACAAAACACATATAAATTTGCATATAGGCTCACAAAAGACAATATGAATATTGGATCTGTCTCCATCAAATATTTCTAGACATTACTTGTTCTCTTCACAACTGGTTATACTTAATGTCTATCTACTAAAGAAAGGGAAGTCAATGAGGTGTGATGTCTGCCCTCAAAAATACATAATTTCAAAAGACAAATGTAAGAAGCATCAAAGATATACTATAAGACCATGGTTAGGAGATATACTCTACATATGTGCAAGAACTACATGAGGATGTAGCGTACTCTCCTGCTTTACTAAACACATCTCATGAAAGATGAAAATAGAAATAGGTTTTGAATACTGAGTCGGGCTAACCCAGGCTGAGAAAGATAGCAAGGGCCTTCTAGAGAAGTAAAGCATTAAGGAAGGTGCATCAAATCTCAATCCCATCGATCTCCTTGGATCATAGAAAAAAGCAAGAGAGTTCCATAAAAACATCCACTTAGCTTTATTGACTATGCCAAAACCTTTGACTGTATGAATCATGACAAACTGGAAAATTTTTAAAGAGATGGGAATATCAGACCACCTTACCTGCCTCCTGAGAAATCTATATGCAGGTCAAGAAGCAACAGTTAGAACTGGACATGGAACAACAGACTGGTTAAATTGGGAAAAGAGTACATCAAGACTGTTTACTGTCACCCTGCTTATTTAACTTTTATGCAGAGTACATAATGCCAGGCTGGATGAAGCAGAACCTGGAATCAAGATTGCTGGGAGAAATAACCATAACCTCAGATATGCAGATGACACCACCCTTATGGCAGAAAATGAAGAGGAACTAAAGAGTCTCTTGATGAAAGTAGAAGCGGAGAGTCAAAAAGCTGGCTTAAAACTCAACATTAAAAAAACTAAGATCATGGCATCTGGTGCCATCACTTCATGACAAATAGATGGGGAAACAATGGAAACTGTGACAGACTTTTCCTGGGCTCCAAAATCACTGCTGATGGTGACTGCAGTCATGAAATTAAAAGATACTTGCTCCCTGGAAGAAAAACTATAATGAACCTAGAAAGTATATTAAAAAGCAGAGACATTACTTTGCTGACAAAGGTTGGTCTGGTCAAAGCTATGGTTTTCCAGTAGTCATGTATGGATGTGAGAGTTGGACCATAAATAAAGCTGAGCACAGAAGAACTGATGCTTTAAAAAAAAAAAAAAAAAAAAAACCAGTGATGTTGGAGAAGACTTTTGAGAGTCCCTTGAAATTCAAGGAGATCCAACCAATCCATCCTAAAGGAAATCAGTCCTGAATATTCATTGGAAGGACTGATGCTGAAGCTGAAGCTCAAATACTTTAGCCACCTGATGTGAAATGACTCATTGGAAAAGACCCTGATGCTGGGGAAAATTGAAGGCAGGAAGAGAAGAGGACGACAGGAGATAAGATGCTTGGATGGCATCACTGACTCAATGAACATGAGTTTGAGCAAGCTCTGGGAGTTGGTGATGGACAGGAAAGCCTGGCATGTTGCAGTCGATGGGGTTGCAAAGAGTCAAACACAACTGAGCGACTAAACTGAACTGATCAAATCTCAAAGCTCACAGTGAGTCTGGAAATGGTACATAAGTGGATATGGAAAGAATTGAGGACATGTAGTGATGGAATTTCTGAAGATAATCCTGGAACAGAGTATAGGCACTAATTTTTGGAAAATCATGCTTGCTCTGCTAAGAAGTTTGAATTGATCCTGATAAATTAGCAGCCATTGAAAGGGAGTGATTTGTTATGACTATTTGAGGGCAGATAATCATGGGAACAGACATTTGTTTACAGAGTGTTTCACCTCATAAGCATTACTTACCTAGCCTCAGGTCCCGTGTAAAGTGTCCCTGTTACCTTTCCTAATAGGTTTGTTGGTCCATTTTTTTTTTTAAATCTATTCACCCCTTTTCACTTGTATGCATTGAGCACCCATTATATTAAATAGCCTTTTGCTCGAGGGACGCAGGGATAACCAGTATTGATAGTCTCTATACTCAGAGAAATCAAAACTGTTGAAGGTGTGTGAATTAATTACTTACAAAGCACACAAACCTTAGAGGTTTTAAGAGGCTAGCCATATTCTTTTTCACAATTCCATGAGTTGACTGGGCAGTATGCTACTGGTCTAGACTGGGCTGCATTCCATTGAAGCCAGATGAACTTGATGGTATATGGTGGCTTCACTCATAGGGTCAGCCTACACTCAAGAGATAGAAACATATATTTTGATCTTTGAGGGGAGAAACTAAAGAGAGGTATGGGCACAGGACCACAGGGGGATTTAAGCTTATATAAATAATAGACAGATCAGTTCAGTTCAGTTCAGTCTCTCAGTCGTGTCCGACTCTTTGTGACCCCATGAACTGCAGTACGCCAGGCCTCCCTGTCCATCACCAACTGCTGGAGTCTACACAAACCCATGTCCATTGAGTCGGTGATGCCATCCAGCCATCTTATCCTCTGTCATCCCCTTCTCCTCCTGCCCTCAATCTTTCCCAGCATCAGGGTCTTTTCAAATGATTCAGCTCTTCACATAAGGAGGTCAAAGCATTGGACAAACAGATAAAGATAATTACATGTATAAAAAATACTTTGAAGGATATGACCCTAGTCATGAGATAGAAGTGGGTCTAACAGACTATTTTAGAAAGAAGGATTAGCCAAGGTGTTAACAAAAACAGTGGTATTTATCCGCAACTTGAAGGGCAAAATGAGTCAGTAAGTACAATACTAAGGCTCATCTAGTAAAGGCAGGAAAGAAACGGTATTTGAAGAGCAGAGATGAGGTCAGTTTGAGGAATATTAAGCTAAGGCAAAAGTGGCTTGAAGTGAAGTTGTATTTGAAGTTAGGTATCATTCTGGCTAGTGGGTTTATGGATAATGGTAAGAATTTTAAACTTCAGATCTAGCATTTCTCACCCATCATCTGTTTCTTCTGTTGACTTCACTGTTTTTTCATCTCTTTGTATAACAATTTCTTGCCTATGTTTCCCACATAAAGGGTGGTCAGTAAATGTGATCTGAGTGAAAGAAGTAAAGGAAAATATAAAAGCAGAAATTGAAAATATACTTTATAGAGGGTTTTACTTTATGATCATTTGGATATTAAAATAAGGTGGGATAGATAAGATTATTATTTATTTTGTAAAGATAAGGAAAATGAAGCTCAAATAAATAAAATTTTTTATCAGAATCACCCATAAATTATTAGTGGATCTAATTATCCTTATCTAGATCACTATATCTCCTTTCAGTCTTTCTTTAAAAGAATTTAAAAAAGGGGGGAACTATATTAGTAAAAGAGAAAAAAATACTAGTATTTTCATAAAATAATATTTCTAAAGTATCTTTTGGGTCTAACATGAAAAAAAATTCATCTTGTGTGCTTGGTAAAATGTAGATTTTTACTAAATCAAACAGTCCCCATGGGGATTCTGGAAATTATGTATTGTTAACCTTTTCCCTGAAAACACTGATATATGCACACTATGTTTTGGAAAATAATATCTTTATGTTTCTTCACAAGTTAAAACATTTGTTCTGGAAACTTTTGGCAAATGAGTTATTCCATTCCTTAAGAATTATGAGATATTGGATAATAAGCATGCATTTATAAAGATTAAATAACTGTGTTAATTGCTCAGTCATGTCTGATTCTTTGTGACCCCCATGGACTGTAGCCTACCAGAATCCTCTTTCCATGGACTTATCCAGGCAAGGATATGGAGTGGGTAGCCATTCCTTTCTCCAGGTGATCTTCCTGATCCAGGGATCAAACCTGGTCTCCCTCATTGCAGGCAGATTCTTTATCGTCTGAACTACAGTGAGATTCGGTGCAATTACAAATTGTAGGTAATAAATATTTTTGTGGAAGGAACTGACTGGTTTTTAAAAGGACATTTTACAATGGGAATTTTTTACTTTACCAATATTTTATCAAATTGTCTCATGGATTTACTTCTATTTTATTAAATTTGTTTATTCTTCATTAAGTCCTATTTAGGTATCTTGACATTCGTCATAAGCATGTGCTTCCATATTCTTTACATTGTTTTATGATACATAGGGTAAATTGTTCAGAAGTTTCAGCAAATAAAATTGCTAACCTTAAGATATCATTATTTTTAATGTATTTTTATACAGTTTCCTTTTTTATAAAAAGAATAAACCACATGTGTGGTTTCTAGCAAAATAAAATTTAAGAAAAATATTTGATCATAAAAGATTGGCCAGACTTTTTATAAATAGTCTACTGATAAAATAGCCCTGTGCAATAGGTGTATGAGCCAAATAAGAAATTCTGAATTTTCTAATAGCTATGTTTAAAAAATGGTAAAAAGTATGCATATACTAACGTAATATCTTATGCAATGTGACAATTAACATGAACTGAAGTTTTACTAAAACAATATTTTCTTTAAAAGAAAAATACTTTACATCAGTTTTTAAATTTAAATTTTCGATAGTTAAATTTAGTCCCTAGGCATATTTGCTGTGCTCAATAGCCATATGAGAACAGTAGCTGGGGTATTGATGGTACAGAGATAGGCTATCAAAGCTTGCCTTAGACAAATTTACAAAAAGCTACTGTCTCTCACCTATATATTAATTAAGCCTATATATCACTTCTGGGTGCCTAACAAACAACACAGACCAGAAGTCACTGTGAGGTTCTTAGATTTAATAAATGCTTTTGTACCTCTGCATTACTTTCTGTGAGATGACACAGCTTTTTGTCAATTTTAAAAAATCACTTAGGCTCTATTTTATCCTTCACATACAACTTAATGCACAGGCCTCTTTAAGAGGTCCTCAAAAGTGAATGTGTTATTGATTGGTGGAATGAAGAGTTTTTGAATTTTCCTTTCTTTAGGATACATAAAATGATGAATATTTGCTCATCATTACTATGCTATGAATATTTACTCATTGTTATAGTAAATATATTATAGTACAGTATACTATACAATGAATATTTACTCAACGTTACTATAATGATGAATATTTCTTGGGATCTTCATTTGTCTTGTTAATATGCTTGTATATTTGAACTGTAGAACTCACTGGGATGATAATTGTTGCTATTGAGAAAGTAACTTTTTCAACCTAGGTAAATTTTGCCTAGATGTATAAACTTGCAATTGCAATAGAAGCTTTTGGATAAGTAAGAGATCATTCATAGTTGCTGGGAGAAAATGGGGTGGGAGAGAAATAATAAAGCTCATAATGAATGGAGAGGAAAATTTCCTAAAATCACTATGTTCTTTCCCTCTATACTGTTTAATGAAATTCTTTATGGCACAAGAGAATGGAGTTGACATTTTAGAGTCAGCAAAATGTTTAATGATTCACTATATGATGGAATACTTTTTTCTAAGACTATTTTATCTTTGATGGAGAAATGGTATGTAAAACACTGAAGTTCTTGAGTCTCCCAGTCAAGGAGGCTATGTTGCTCTCATAGGAAAGCTAAGCACAAACTTGACAAGTAACAAAAGTATTAATTTCAATTCTCCTAGTACTGAATACTCTTAAGAACATGCATTTTTAAATTTTAGATTGGAAAATATTTTGTTTTTAGCAGTTATCAAATTTGGCCCTCCTGTTGAGATTTCTTTTTTCTTTTTTCTTCAAATATAATCAACATAACATTGTATAAGTTTAAGGTATACAATGTGGTGATTCTGCATGTGCATATTGCTTAATAATTACAATAAAGCTAGTTAACACATTTACCAGTTGACCTAAGTCACAAAAGTTTTTGGTGAGAACTTTTAAAATCTATTCTCAGCAATTTTCATATATGCAGCACAGCATTTACTGTGGGCTTCCCAGTTGGCTCAGTGGTAAATAAAGAATCTGCTTGCGAAAGCAGGGGTCTTAAGAGATTCAAGTTTGATCCTGTGTCTGGAAGATCCCTTAGATGAGGGCACAGCAACCCACTCCAGTATTCTTGCCTGGAGAATTCCATAGATAGAGGAGCCTGGCAGGCTACAGCCCGTGGGGTCACAAAGAGTTGGACATGGCTGAAGCAAGTTAGCACACACACATGCATTGTTTACTATAATCAGCAGGCTATACATTACATCTGCAAAATGTATTCATCCTCTAACTGGAAGCTTGTACCCTTTGACTTCCTTCATCCATTTCTCCCACCCCAGGCCCACCCCTGAAATTCACCAATCTGTCCTGCTTTTGTGAGTTTTTTTTCAGATTCCTCATATAAGTAAGATTATATAGCATTTGTTATTCTGTGACTTATTTCACTTAGCCTAATGCCCTCAAGGTTTATCCATGTTGTCACAAATGGCAAGATTTTCTCCTTTTCTATGACTGAATAATATTCATATGTATATAATATGTGGGTGTACAACTCTTTGCAACCCCATGGACTGCTAGGCTCCTCTGTCCAGGAAATTTTCCAGGCAAGAATACTGAAGCAAATTGCCATTTCCTCCTTCAGGGGTTCTTCCTGACCCAGGGATCAAACTCGTGTCTTCTGCATCTCCTGCCTTGGCAGGTGAGTTCTTTACCACTGCACATCCTGGGAAGTCTTATATAATGTGCATATAAATGTATATTATATATATATCTATATCACATGAGAGTATAATACCAAGCTTTCTGTACCATCCCTCCATCAATAGACACTTAGGCTGTTTCCATGTCATCCTGGCTATTGTAAATAATGCTGCATTGATGCAATGAACACAAAGGTGTAGATATCTCTTTGGTATAGTGATTTCATTTCTTTCAGTTATAAACCTTGGAGTGAGATTACTGACTAATCTGCTACTTCCACTTTTAATTTTCAAAGGAATTGCCATAATTATTTTTCATAGTAACTGTATCAATTTACCTTTAACCAACAGTGTACAAGAGATTTCTTATGTTTTGCATTAAACCAATCAATTAATTCCACTATTAGAAGTTTAACTAAACCTAATAAAATCCTTGACATGTGAATTCTTGTGTTTCAGTTATCAGTTTTGTCAAGGACATTTTTGGTTACTGTCTTCACAACCAAATAAAAAATGCTATGTGGAAAGTCAGGTAAAAGCAAGAAATCGCCCTGTCATACAAAGAGTGCATCTCATTTACAATAGAAAACAAAAGTGGGAAACATCGGGAACTTAACACAAGAGTATAATATAGTCTATCTTTTAAGTGAATTAACAATTTTTGGAAACTGATAAGTGATAAAATATGATAAAGGATGTAATTTTCATAATGCAAATATCTTGACATCTCAAATTTTGGATAGCACAAAAAAAAATAACAGTAATCAGCAATTGTTTGTCTCTTCCTGATAACCAGTTACCCTGTTCAATGTTTTATGTCCATTACCTCATTAAAAACTTACCTTTTTATGAATTTTTTTTCTCTGATACATTAAAGAAAAGGAAATCTCTGAGGCATTCATAGGAATTACAAGTCAAAATAACAATTATTGTAACAATGCAGTCACTGTTTTTCATCATACATTTAATAATTTTTATTATTTTATAAGATTACTGACCTTTTATGTGTCACACTGATATTCACATATTTAAAACATTTCTGTCAGTGCTGTTGCACTCAGTATGTTTCAAAAGAAATGAGAGAACAGCATCGAAACATGTATATTATCTAGGGTGAAACAGATCACCAGCCCAGGCTGGATGCATGAGACACGTGCTCGGGCCTGGTGCACTGGGAAGACCCAGGGGGATCGGGTAGAGAGGGAGGTGGGAGGGGGGATCGAGATGGGGAATACATGTAAATCCATGGCTGATTCATGTCAATGTATGACAAAACCCACTACAATATTGTAAAGTAATTAGCTTCCAACTAATAAAAATAAATGAGAAAAAAAAGAAAAGACTGATAAGTGCTCTGACTCACTACCCACCCCCATGGGTTCCTTGGTTTGAACTGGACTCTTCAGGATTTAATAAATGCCACCATTGATATTACCTCCTTCACAACTCACTGAGGCATAAAGATGTTCAGATCTCAGAGGTATTTAATTGGAATAACAGTGCTCTTTACACCCTATGATACTATTTTGGACACATTAAAAAAAAATTAATGTGTATTATAAAGCCCACAGGACTGGAAAAGGTCAGTTTTCATCCCAATCGCAAAGAAAGGCAATGCCACTGAATGTTCAAACTACCACGCTATTACACTCTCTCACATGCTAGCAAAGTAATGCTCAAAATTCTCCAAGCCAGGTATCAGCCGTATGTGAACTGCAAACTTCCAGATACTCAAGCTGGATTTAGAAAAGGCAGAGGAACCAGAGATCATATTGCCAACATCCATTGGATCATCAAAAAAGCTAGAGAGTTTCACAAAAACATCTACCTCTGCTTTATTAACTACGCCAAAGCCTTTGACTTTGTGGATCACAACAAACTATGAAAAATTCTTAGAGATGGGAATACCAGACAATCTGACCTGCCTCCTGAGAAATCTTTATGCAGGTCAAGAAGCAACAGTTAGAATTGGACATGGAACAAACAGACTGGTTCCAAATCAGGAAAGGAGTATGTCAAGGCTGTATATTGTCACCCTGCTTACTTAACTTATATGTAGAGTACATAAGGCAAAATGCCAGGCTGAATGAAGCATAAGCTGGAATCAAGATTACCAGAACAAATATCAATAACCTAAGATATACAGATGAACCACACTTATGGCAGAAACTGAAGAGGAACTAAAGAGCCTCTTGATGAAGGCAAAAGAGGAGAATGAAAAAGCTGGCTTAAAACTCAACATTCAGAAAATTAAGATCACAGCATCCAGTCCCACCACTTCATGGCAAATAGAAGGGGAAATAATGAAAACACTGTAGGACTTTACTTTCTTGGGCTCCAAAATCACTGTAGATGGTGACTGCAGTCATGAAATTAAAAGATGCTTGCTCCTTGGAAGAAAAGCTTTGACCAACCTAGACAGATATTAAAAAGCAGAGACATTACTTTGCTGACAAAGGTCAGTGTGGTCAAAGCTATGGTTTCCCAGTAGTCATGTATGGATGTGAGAGTTGGACCATAAAGAAAGCTTAGCACCAAAGAATTGATGCTTTTAAAAAACAGCAGTGTTGGAGAAGACTCTTGAGAGTCCCCTGGACTACAAGGAGATCAAACCAGTCAATCCTAAAGGAAATCAGTCCTGAATATTCATTGGAAGGACTGTTGCTGAAGCTGAAACTCCAGTACTTTGGCCACCTGATGGGAAGAACTGACTCATTGGAAAAGGCCCTGATGATGGGAAATACTGAAGGCAGGAGGAGAAGGGGACTACAGAGGATGAGATGCTTGGGTGGTATCATCAATCCAATAGACATGAGTTTGAGCAAGCTCTGGAAGTTGATGAGGGACAGGGAAGCCTGGCATATTGCAGTTCATGGGGTCACAAAGAGTCAGATGTACTGAGCAACTGAACTGAACTGAACTGATAATCTGTCATCATTATTCAAGTATATCCATCATATAATTTGATTTTTTCATGTATGGGCATTTTTGAAGTAAAAAAAAAAAATCTGGTCTAATATGAAGGAAAGAATAAATGAATCATATAAACATTACTTTTGCTATTTTACCTCTGAAATTTATCTTTCTTTTCATTTGAACTTATAGTATTAATAGTGTTATGCTTTAAATGTAATACTAGGATAAAACACATAGAAAGATTTTTTAAGTTCCCAAATCAATAAGCTTTTATTTTTACTTTCTCACCCACAGTTTGCTTTTAGGGTCTGACATATCCATCAGAATATAAGCAAACAACGATGAAAAGTGAAATGTTCCTTTAGCACTCATTCTGTTTGCTGTTCTTTAAGTGAACTATTGCCGTGTGACATTTAAGAATGACATCCTAGTTGTTTAAATCCAAAACTTGTCCAGGTCTTGTATTTAGATTTTATTGATGGAAAACAGTTTTTGGTGTAGCTGCCAACCAACTTAAGAGCCAAACTCAAGGTTCAGCTATAAGAATTAATTTATCAAAAGGCAAGAGGGCAACTACTTCTCCGTTCTTTTAGTTCCTACCTATTCTCACATTGTATGGGATAATGTATCAACATTACATTTTATCCTTTTTTGTTTGTTTTATGTTTCTAGGGACTTTTGTTAGTACATCTATTTAATATCATGGAGCTATGTCTTTGTTTAAACTATAGCATGTTCTACTTGAAAATTTGAATATATGTGGGATTTGGAAATGAGATACGATACTGTAATATTATATAGACGGGACAAGTTCCAAAAAGTTGTAAGTGTCTTTTCAGACCACAGGGATGGTGTTGAAGTGAGTAGGTTAGCAGTAAATGCAAAGAGTTACCCCAACCAATCTTTCTTGCCTATGTTCTTTCAACTTGAGAAGAAGGACATTAACCTGGGATACTAGGTTGAACTTAAGGAGACCAGTGTCCAAATAGTAAGAGTGCTTAAAGCAGTTTTTCTTCACTCTGAATAGTTCCTTAGCTATTGGGGAGCAAGTTGATGTGGGAGCAAGATATTAAGGAATACCTCCGTTCAAATCTGAGAACCTGAGTTATCAGACTTATCTTACTACTGCTGTGTGTGTTAGTCACTAGTCAAGTCTGACTCTTTGCTACCCCATAACTGTAGCCTGTTAGGCTCTTTTGTCCATGAGATTTCCAGGCAAGAATACTGGAGTGCGCTGCCATTTCCTTCTCCAGGGGATCTTCCAGACCCAGGGATCAAACTCACATTACTATCAACTAGTAATGCTAAAAATGCCTCAACTTTTCTTGGTCTTAAATGTCTAGCTTTTAGTATTAGCATTTGAAACATGATCTCTAACATCCCTCTCAATTATAAACATGAGTGCTTTAAAATAAAGGGAAAGGGGAGATGTCTGACTCCAGAGTATAAATTCAGATTTACATGACTTTTTGGCAAATGAGGAATTCAACTGAAATTATATCAAACTAAGTATAGTAAGTAAGGCTCAGCACAATGTAAAGCAAAGTATAACTTATTAAATATAGATAGTTTATGAATACCACTCATTTCTTGATATGTTTATAATATATGTGTGTGTATATATATATATATGGAAAATAAGCAGAAACTTAAAACTCCATTGCAAAAATAAAAGTGTTGGAAAAAAGGCTGATTTGTGGTTTTCACGTGTCAGCAATGGGAAAATCAAAGATAACATCTGAATTATATGGCCTTGTAAAGGCAGACAACTAATCACAGCCCATAATGCAATGGATGTGAGAGCTTTACAAGAGTATGATAGAAAAGTAATCAATCCCACACTGCCTTGGGATTTTAATTAAAAAAAAAAAAAGAAATTTCTTTTTTCTTTTTTTTTTCTGGTCGATATTTGATCTTAACACTGATTGCGTGATTAAGAACTTAATTGATAGTGATATGAGGTCATGTTCACTGTTAAATAAGGAACAAGTAGCTAAGTAGCTAATTGTTGGTAGAAGTTTGTGATCTTACCTCACTGAGGAATATTGACATTGTGTTCGGTGTTGTTTCCAAATTACTAACATGTATAAACCCGTACAGGCTATCTCAAGACAGATGTTTACAATAAACAACTGACATAGAGAATATTTATTCATTCTACACTCATACAAGTTGATTAAATGAATATTGGTTGGGTGAATATGTATAAATTCGTAGCTCTGAGAGGGCTATTATGTGTTACATTTAAAGTCATAGGTTGTACTGGGGACTTAACGACACCCATGAAAAGAGGAAATGAATATACCAGTGCAAAAACCATTTAAAGAATGGCAGAATGGAGTGCTAGAACAGTTATTTTCTAGATTAAAATGTGCTCAGTGATTTGGGGAATAGAACATTTTTAAAAAGTTAGGATAAACAGTATAGATTACATGCAGACAGTTTGAATATAGTAGACAGGGATTAATAACGGGTTAAAGGAATTAGCAGTTTCACTAGGTTGACTAGACAAACACTTTTTTTCCAAAAATGTCATCTATTTTGAGTAGCAGAAGTCCACTCTTTTGAATATGGACCAGTCAGATTGCTATTTCTCCAAGGCAAGGGGGTGAATGAAGACAGCATTGCAGATATATAGTCAATACTCAAGAGTTAGTACCAAAAGGATTGATAAGAATAAATATCAATACTTTATTACCGTGGGTCACGCACAATCTTAAGCACTCTAAGCATATAAACTATATAATCCCCTCAGCATGACAGTGTGGGTAGGCATCATTATTGCTTCTATTTTACAGAAGTGGAAACTGAGTCACGAAGAAGCTAAGTAGTGATTTGCCAACAATACTCAGTAACAATTAATAGTAGAACCAGGATTTGAATCTAGGCAGTCTGATTGCAAAGCAGTGCTCGTAATTACTAGCAAAGATTAGCGCCAGTGGATTCTGCGGAGATCAAGGGCAGAACCTTGAGTGGCATACACAGTTTGAGAAGGTGGTGTGTGTTAGTTGCTCAGTCATGTCTGACTCTTTGCAACTCCATGGACCCTAACCCTCCAGGTTCCTCTATTCATGGATCTTCCAGGCAAGAATACTGGAGTGGGTTGCCGTTTCCTCCTCCAGGGGATCTTCCTGACCCAGAGATCAAAGCTGGGTCTCCTGCATTAGCAGACAGATTCTTTCTTGTCTGAGCCACCAGTAAAGCCCATTGAGAGGTGGAAATGCAGTCAAATGAGGGGGAAAAAGTCATCACTGTAGTCTCTAGTTATTGCTCAAACAGCTCTGGATTTTCATAATGTTCAATTTCAAGAAAGAAAGTTTTAATTTGATTACCGATGGACCCAGAATTTTTCTCAGCGAGTATTAATTGAATGAAAGGGGTTTCCTAATTGACAGGCAAAACTCAAAACTCGCAATTCCCAGGTGGCCAAGAGAGGGCGCATTTGAATAGAGGAGCTGAAAGTATTCAGCAGCTTTCAACACTTTCTCGCACATGACTTATTCCAGAGAGCATATCTAATTCTCTCTGTTGTTTTTCGGAGTATCGTCTGCCGACCACCTGCATTAAAAGTACCTGAAGTGTTTTTAAAATAGAAGTTCTGGGCCCAAACACAAGTTAGAAATCTGATCCTAACGGAAAATACAAGAATCTCTAGAACTTTGCCCGACTTTTCTTTTCTTATCTCTTTAATTAGGAAAAAACTTCAGCTACAAGCATAGAGAAAAATTGTAAAGCAAACCTCCATTTATATAGATACTAAATTAAACAATTACAAAAACTTGATATCTTATCATATTTTTCCTCTTTCCTTTCTCTCTTTCTTAACTCCTTCCTTCTTTTCTTTCACTGAAGAACTTCAAAGCATAATGGTCATTTCATCTTGCATACTTCAATGTACATAGTTACAAATGTGAATATAACTTATGTAACCCAGTGGCATTATCATACCTAACAAAATTTACTGTAATTTCTTTTCTATCATTTATATTGAAATGTCTACAGCTGTTTGAAGAAGAATATTTGTAGAGTTGTCTTTTTCTAACCAAATACTAAGCAAAATTCAGACATCATCTTTGGTTGTTAGGTATAAGTCATCTTCTTAACTCTAAAGCAATCACAGTCAGCCATTAAATGTTTTCTTTTTTTTTTTTTATGTAAGGAATATATCGAAGAAACCAAGTCAATCCATCTGCATATGATTCCATGATTTTATTTCATTTTATATAAATTTTAAATATACATATACCTAAAAGCCTACTACCCAGAATTATTTTCTTGTCCAATTTTTGGCAGAAAAAAAGACGGGGAATAGAGGTCTATAAACAGAAGAGAGAGAGATAGAGGATAGGACACACACACATATTTCATCTACTTCAGTAAATGTTATATACAGTAAGGATTTATTTATCTCCTCAAATTCATGGCAAATTCAAGACGGCTATTTTGATCATTTAATGGTTTATTTACAAAATCCAAAGCTACCTTCACTAGATTTGCATTTCATTGTTGGTCAGGCTTGGTGGATTGTTGTTCATGTCAGCATCATCTATTCCTAACATTTCATGCTGTGATGGATTGTCTCAGTATCTTGACAATTATTATCAGTACAATTTTATGCCCTGAAAGCTGAGAGTTTGCTGTTTTCTGAAGGTCTGCTGTCCTGAAAGCCAGCAAGTCTCTGAGTGGAAAATTCACTGCATAAATAGCTCTGTTGACCTTGTTCTTTAGCCGCCCAGACTCATTTTCTAGCGATGTTCCACATGTCTGCTTTCTCATGGACAGAATGTGTACATTCCATTTCCTTTTATTTGTCACAATTTCTTTCCTTATTGATAAATTAGCATTCAATTATTTTTGACTCGTAGGTCTTAAAATGAAATTCAGTGTGATCACAGTCATCACAGCTTTTGTTATCTATTATTGGCACAACATATAATCATTACTGTTATATTGAAAAATGCTATTAAAACATTAAAGCATTGCAATTATCATTAATAATTATAAGCTTGATCATGTGGTCTATAATTGAATATATATGAAAAGCAAGTGTAATGAGAAAGTGAGCTGTTTATATAAATCTTCCAATATATCACACTGCGTACATCAGTGGCTAGTACAAAGTAAGAAATTAGTAAAACTCTATTGATTGAGTGAGTGCATAATTTTTATGATACACCAGTGTTTTAAATATATGTTATGGCATTTTCCTTAGTTATGGCAGTTCCTTGGTAACTGCAAATACTTATGTGCTAGGCTATTTGCATTTGAGAAATCTGGAATTAAGCTACATTTTTTGATCATTCATGCTTAAGGATTAAAATGTCTTCTATGCTAATCAGTTCCTAAAGGTGTATGAAATATAAGTCAACAATTTTGCTTGTTTAAAAATGAAACTATTTGGATTATTGTTATTTGTTCAAGCACGTCAAATAATGTATAGATATATGCTAAATTTATTAACACAAACAGTTATCATAATAGAAGATTGGACTGTTAGAAGTCAAACAAAGAGAACAATCTGCAGCAACTTTGAAAATTTACGTTGGGGTGTGTCTATTGCTTTGTCTTATAAACGAAGACTTGCTAGGTGGTACTCAAACCCAGGAATACATTTGCCTGACTAATGTAAAGTATAATTGAATTTTTCCTCCAAATGCCAAATATGAGATTTGCTACATCTGTAAAAAAGATGTAAATGTAAGAATTCCTATATATAATTTTCCTCTGAATATTTTGCTTACCTCTAGAATATGTTTTCATAAGTTTATGATCACTTATGAAATATGGCTATTATTTTATCTATTTATTCTGTACTATTCTAGTCTAGATTGCAGTTTAGGGTCATCCCACGTGTGATGAGAACTCATTCATAGGATGTTTTTAATGAGACAGGATTGCCACTTCATTAACAAAACATCCAACAGGGCTGAGTTCCAGGATCACATTTAGCTCCAGCCTAGTCACCTTTTCTTTCCAATAATGTCTCTAATTTGCTGTATTAATGTGTGTATATTTCATGTATTCGTGAGCGAAATTTATTTAATCTGATCATGACCTTATTATTCAAATCTTAAATGTGAAACATCACCTTTTCTCCTCAAGTGGTGTCAGGAAAGCTTGTTTCTTTTCCGTGAAGCAGATCAATGACTGTCATACACGATGAGGCTTCTACTGGCTCTGAGTGGCACCTGGTGGTTATTTATAGCATGGCCAGCAAAGCCATCTGTCTTTTTTGACAGCTTGCATTGTCACCAACCCAGCATCATGTTTTCCTTTAACGCTATTTGCAAAGCATCCACCCATCTATTCATCATTCATTTATTCCACCTACCTCTGATCAACTATATGTTGAAGACTTAATTAATACAAGGATAGAATGGCTTACAAGCTACCTCCCTACCTTCAGGAAGCTTAATATGTTCTCTTTATTGATTGGAGAAAATTTGATGATAGAGAAATATGTGAATGCACAAGACAAGGCCACTAGACTCAAGGACTTTACTATTTTATCAGGAAGTATTATCATGAAAGCAAATAGCTGTAAATCAAGGAAGCTAATAATAAATATTATGAAATTATTTTATGTGATGCCACAATAGACAAGACAGAGAATGTCTCCTCTGCTATATCTCTCACCAAGATCATTTCTTAAGAATGGGAGATACTGGCTCAGAAGCTCTGAAATGTATGTTCCTCATTTCATTGGTACAATTTGGGTATATGTACCTATCTGAGAAACAGACTTGTGGCTAGGAGAATGCCATGCCTATGTGACTTAAGTCTGGGGTATCTGCATCGACCACTTTGACAGACAGTTTATAAAATATGTAATGGAATCTACCAGTACATACTCCAGTGATGTAAAGTCAGCTGAAGTAAAAGCACATGGGCTCCAGAGGGAAGTCATTGACTAGAACATGTGTGTATAGGCAAGGGAGGAGAATGGATGCTGGTAAGTAATCAGCAGTTGTCAAGAAAATACCATATTAAAATTGTACTTTTTCTTATGTGAAAATGCCATCATAAGGCAAATAGACATATGGTAAAATTAACGGAGAAAATGATATCGTGACAGAAGTAATTTTATTTCTATGATGCCATATATTAATATGAGTTAAGCCTTCAAATATCTATGTGTTAAACTGAATAATTCTAAACAACATCAGCTCTTTATGAAGAATGCAGATTCCTTTTGTTATCTTACTTTATTGAAAGGTTATCAACTAAAGAAGAAATAATCAGCTTTCCAAGCACTGAACTTGGAAACCAACATGTTACTTAATTCACTAGTATAGCACATTTGGGAGACATTGATTGGTACTAGATGAAAAAGTGTTTGTACTTTCTCTATAATCATAATAGTTTCTTGCTAACTCACTAAGTATTTGGGTCCTCACACACACACACACACACACACACACACACACACCCTCATTTCTTCAGCCAAAACGTATTTATTTACTCCTAGGTAGAAAAAATGTACCTGAGAATTTCAATATAAGCCAGTTTCTCATTAAATTTCTCAATTTCATTTTAGCCAAATGATCCTTAACCGTCTTAAAAGAAGAGCTACAAATTAATTAAATAATCCATATAGGTGGATTCTGTCCAAAGTTTGCATTTAGAAACAAAGAAATGAAAAGGCAAAGGAAATGTTTATTTTGTTAGGGATAATGAAAGTTCTAAGGAGGTTTAGCTTCAGTTTAAAATAGATATAAAGGAGAAGCAGAGAAGTCTGCAAAACTAATACCCCAAAGTGAGAGAACATCTCTTTTCTATAAACTTGAGGGCTTAATTAGCTTTTTTTTTAAAAAAAAAAAAAGGAAGCTCACTTTCAAACAAGCTGTGATTCTCTGCAGGATAGCCTGAAGCAGGAGATGCATGCTGGGCAGAGAAAAGCCATGAAAAGTTCTGACCAAAGAAATAAACTTTATACTTATTAAACTTCTATCTATGGACGATGAGATTATTTGGATCAGCTGTTGGGATGATAGATGCTCTGGATTTGTGCAGAATTCTTTGTGTCTGGATTTTTTTTTCTCCTGAATTGTGTGTACTTTGATATACTTATTAAGAAGTAGTTAATCAAGTTACATTACAAAGTCTAAGCTTATACTGATTGCTCCATGATAGACTAATAACTAAGAGATGAGTTGTTGGTGCAAGGAATAGCAACTTTATTAAGAAAGCTAGAAGATTGAGAAGATGGTGGACTAGTGTTCCAAAGAATTATCCTACCTGAGTTAGAATTCAGGCCTTTTTTACACTAAAAGAGGAGGTGATGAGGCTGGTTGTTGCAAATTTCTTGGTGTAGGCATTCTTTATTCTTGCAGCTATTCAGGTAGGTCTTGCCACAATGTTCCTATAAATCTCCAACAAGACAACTGCTATTTTCTATTCTATAACTTTTTATCTCTGTGTGAATGGAAAAGTGTTATATATTTAAAGGTCAGAGTCTTGAGAATGGGTTATCATCTATATTTCAGGCTCTAGGCAACATTCTATCACAAAGGAACAGAGCCAGCATGACTAAGCCTAGGCAGCAGAGCACAAGGGTTAGAGTTAAAGGAATAGATCCAATGTGGGGTCACATTTCTCTTTCTTTGTCACAATTATAGCTTTTCAGAGTTGAAAACACTCTTGTTTAAAACACTTTTGGGGTGAAAGTTGCTCAGTAGTGTCTGACTTTTTGTAACCCCATGGACTATGCAGTCCCTGGAATTCTCCAGGCCAGAATACTGGCGTGGGTAGAAGTTCCATTCTTCAGGGGATCTTCCCAACCCATGGATCAGATCCAGGTCTCCCACATTACAGGCAGATTCTTTACCAATTGAGCGACCAGGGAAGTCCAAGAATGCAAGAGTGGGTAGCCTATTTCTTCTCCAGTGGATCTTCCCAACCCAGGAATGGAACCGGGGTCTCCTGCATTGCAGGGGGATTCTTTACCAGCTGAGCTACCAGGGAAGACCTTTGGGCCACCACCTCATTCATTAAAACCAGTTTAACATCACGGGCTGACAAAAAATTTCCCAAAAGACAAAAGCAAAAATCACAGACATAGGTGTATTATATATATATTTTTTCCATATTTATTTTTTAATTTTTTTTATTTTTATTTTTCAGTGGGTTTTGTCATACATTGATATGAATCAGCCATAGAGTTACACATATTCCCCATCCCGATCCCCCCTCCCACCTCCCTCTCCACCCGATCCCTCTGGGTCCTCCCTGTGCACCAGGCCCTAGCACTTGTCTCATGCATCCCACCTGGGCTGGTGATCTGTTTCACCCTAGATAATATACATGCTGTTCTTTCGAAACATCCCACCCTCACCTTCTCCCACAGAGTTCAAAAGTCTGTTCTGTACTTCTGTGTCTCTTTTTCTGTTTTGCATATAGGGTTATCGTTACCATCTTTCTAAATTCCATATATATGTGTTAGTATACTGTAATGTTCTTTATCTTTCTGGCTTACTTCACTCTGTATAATGGGCTCCAGTTTCATGCATCTCATTAGAACTGATTCAAATGAGTTCTTTTTAATGGCTGAGTAATATTCCATGGTGTATATGTACCACAGCTTCCTTATCCATTCATCTGCTGATGGGCATCTAGGTTGCTTCCATGTCCTGGCTATTATAAACAGTGCTGTGATGAACATTGGGGTGCACATGTCTCTTTCAGATCTGGATTCCTCAGTGTGTATGCCCAGAAGTGGTATTGCTGGGTCATATGGCAGTATATATTTTTAATATATAAATAAACAAAAAACTATTCAACCAATGTTAACAACAAACAACAAAAATAAAACGTGTATTAAATGTCATGAACTATACCCACAAAGGATGCTCTAATATTCTTGCCAGCTTGGTTATGTGGTTTTAAAATCCACAGATGATTAAGGAACAAATTAGGGGTAGAAAAGCTTCAGTTCAGTTCAGTTCAGTCGCTCAGTCGTGTCCGACTCTTTGCGACCCCATGAATTGCAGCACACCAGGCCTCCCTGTCCATCACCAACTCCCGGAGTTTACTCAAACTCATGTCCATCGAGTTGGTGACGCCATCCAGCCATCTCATCCTCTGTCGCCCCCTTCTCCTCCTGCCCCCAATCCCTCCCAGCATCAGGGTCTTTTCCAATGAGTCAACTCTTCGCATGAGGTGGCCAAAGTGTTGGAGTTTCAATTTCAGCATCAGTCTTTCCAATGAACACCCAGGACTGATCTCCTTCAGGATGGACTGGCTGGATCTCTTTGCAGTCCAAGGGACTCTCAAGAGTCGTCTCCAACACCACAGTTCAAAAGCATCAATTTTTCGGTGCTCAGCTTTCTTCACAGTCCAAGTCTCACATCCATACATGACCACTGGAAAAACCATAGCCTTGACTAGACGGACCTTTGCTGGCAAAGTAATGTCTCTGCTTTTTAATATGCTATATAGTTTGGCCATAACTTTCCTTCCAAGGAGTAAGTGTCTTTTAATTTAGCTGCAGGCAAATACCCTAAGTGAGAGTGAAAGTGAAGTCGCTCCTGTCCGACTCTTTGCGACCCCATGGACTGTAGCCTGCTAGGTTCCTCTGTCCATGGGATTTTCTTAGAGCAGATCCAAATAAAAGTGCCAGCACAATGGGTATTGCAGGACCCATCACATTTGCAGAGAAAGAGTCACTTAAGTTTAAAAGCACTACTCAGGATTTCTGGTATAAAGTCAAAACCCTGAAAAACTCATGAGGCCTTTTTGGTTTTGCTTCTTTCAGCAAAGAACAGGCATTTTGATCCCTAATGATGACCTTCGTTTAACCATTATATTCAACATAATCTTGTTAAGAAGTCAGGAAAAAGGACACAAAATTCAGAAATATTTTCACTAAGTGCTTGAGTTTCTGTGTTTAGACACGATTCAGGAAGTTGCTGGCTTACTCAGTTGCTGAGTTTTTAAATGAAATAATTTTCCTGTTTGAGGATAATAAAGCCTGGATTTTTTTTAATACTATAGCTCTTTGTGTTCTGATCATCACAGAAACTGGTTACTTCAAGCAATTATAAATGTAGGTGGGTATTAGATGAGGATTCTCACTAATTTTGTCTCTACATATGTGTTCAGTAAAATAAACAAAATTACACCAAGCCCAGGGCATACAAAACTGGAATTTCATCAAGGGATTTGCAGTGGAATAAATGGATATATATATAGTACATATATAATTTCAAATATATATATGCTGAGAGAATTTTGGAGTAAGTTCTTCTTACCCCAAAGGGCAAAACACTCAGTCATTTGGAGCGATTTACGAGCAGACATATTAAAATAGCTTTTCAATGAAATCACACAGTAGTGTAATTTATTAATGTATAGTATAGTCTGTTAATTATGTCACAATTAATTAAAAAGAGCAAAAAATAAATGCCATTTAAATTTAGTTACAAAAATATCTCCCAAATGATGATTTTGTAGGTTAAAAACTTAGCAACTTGTTAAAATTTTAAAGCCATTAAGAAATAACCAACAAAAGAATTTGCAATGCAATTAAAATGCAACTGTATTTGTGTGCATAATGTATACAAACGTATTTTAATCTTACATAATTTATATTTTATATTTTGCTATACTTACCTGGTGGAACTAATTAATACATTAATTAACCTGCTCTTATTTTTTTGTCTTATGTGTTTAAAGAAATACATTTTTATTTAATGCTATGTAGGTATTTTATTTTTCTTAAAAGAGATTCAGTTCAGTTCAGGGGCTCAGTTGTGTCCTAATCTTTGTGACCCCATGAACCGCAGCACAGCAGGCCTCCCTGCCCATCACCAAATGCCAGAGTTCACCCAAACCCATGTCCATTGAGTGGGTTATACCATCCAACCATCACATCCTCTGTTGTCCCCTTCTCCTGCTGCCCTCAGTCTTTCCCAGCATCAGAGTCTTTTTCAATGAGTCAGCTCTTCACATCAGCTGACCAAAGTATTGGATTTTCAGTTTCAACATCTGTCCTTCCAATGAACGCTCAGAACTGATTTCCTTTAGGATGGACAGGTTGGATCTCTTGCAGTGCAAGGGACTCTCAAGAATCTTATCTAACACCACAGTTCAAAAGTATCAAGTCTTTGGTGCTCAGTTTTCTATATAGTCCAACTCTCATATCCATACATGACCACTGGAAAAAACATAGCCTTGACTAGACGGACCTTTGTTGACAAAGTAATGTCTCTGCTTTTCAATATGCTGTCTAGGTTGATCATAACTTTCCTTCCAAGGAGTAAGCATCTTTTACTTTCATGGCTGCAGTCAACATCTGTAGTGATTTTGAAGCCCAGTCAGCCACTGTTTCCCCTGTTTCCCCATCTATTTGCCATGAAGTGATGGGACCAGATGCCATGATCTTAGTTTTCTGAATGTTGAGCTTTAAGTCAACTTTTTCACTCTCCTCTTTCACTTTCATCAAGAGGCTTTTCAGTTTCTCTTCACTTTCTGCCATAAGGGTGGTATCATTTGCATATCTGAGGCTATTGATATTTCTTTCCGTAATCTTTATTTCAGCTTGTGCTTTCTCCACCCCAACGTTTCTCATGATATATTCTGCATATAAGTTAAATAAACATGGTGACAATACACAGCCTTGACATACTCCTTTTCCTTGTGGAATCAGTCTGTTGTTCCATGTCCAGTTCTAACTGTTGCTTCCTGACCTGTATACAGGTTTCTCAAGAGGCAGGTCAGATGGTTTGGTTTTCCCATCTCTTTCAGAATTTTCCACAGTTTATTATGATCCACACAGTCAAAGACTTTGTCATAGTCCATAAAGCAGAAATAGATGTTTTTCTGGAACTCTCTTGCTTTTTTGATGATCCAGCAGATATTGGCAATTTGATCTCTGGTCCCTCTGCCTTTTCTAAAACCAGCCTGAACATCTGAAAGTTCACAGTTCTCGTAATGCTGAAGCCTGGCTTGGAGAATTTTGAGCATTACTTTACTAGAGTGTGAGATGAGTGCAATTGTGTGGTAGTCTGAGCATTCTTTAGCATTGCCTTTCTTAGGGATTGGAATGAAAACTGACCTTTTCCAATCCTGTGGCCACTGCTGAGTTTTCCAAGTTTGCTGGCGTATTGAGTGCAGCACTTTCACAGCACCATCTTTCAGGATTTGAAATAGCTTAACTGGAATTCCATCCCTCCACTAGCTTTGTTCGTAGTAATGCTTCCTAAGGCCCACTTGACTTCACATTCCAGGATGTCTGGCTCTAGGTGAATGTGAGCGATCATACCATCATGATTATCTGGGTTGTGAAGATCTTTTTTGTACATTTATATAATTTTTTTAAATTTTTTACATTTTTGCATATGTATATTTAAAATATAGTAATATAATTTAATGCCCCCTTAAAAGGATTAACAGAAAATTTTAATTAATTTTTAAATCCACTATTCTTATGAAAAATGTATATTTATGTTCATACCATTAATGGTTCCACAGAATTTTTTGAATGAAATACAGGTAATAGCATTTATGTTTCCTAGATCACTTCTGAAATTGCACGACTAGCTCACAATCCACTGGTTCATTATAAGTTTGTGTCGCTACAAACAGGTCACCAGTGCCAACTGTTTTTGATTGAGGTTGACTTCTAGCCAAGGGCTTCCCTCATGGCTCAGCATTAAAGAATCCACCTGCAATTCAGGAGGTGCAGGTTCAATCCCTAAGTTGGGAAGATCCCTTGGAAAAGGAAATGGCAACACATTGTAGTATTCTTGCCTGGGAAATCTCATGCACAGAGGAGTCTGGCAGATAATGGTCCATGGATTCACAAAGAGTCAGACACGTCTTGGCAACTAAAACAACAGCAACAACAACCTCTAGCCAGGCTATCAGGTTAAGATTCACACACACACACACACATACACACACACAGACATTCATATGCATATATATCACATACACACGTATATTCATACATTGCTTTGATCCCTATATGTCCCTGGAATACATGAACTCCTGGGAACCTGGACCAAATTTTATATGATGTTGCTAAATCTGAATTCAAATCTCATTGACTGATAAATGTACATGGTAGATATACGGGAAATATTTGCTGAATGAAGACATTTATTAATTTACTTTAAACATCGAGCACTTTATTTTGGAAATGCAATGATTCTTAACACCAAAAAGTTATTATTGCATGAGAAAAATTAAAAACATAAAAAAATGCATGTGTCTTTAAAAATAAATATTAGAATGACTAATACATGAAGCAGTTATGCAGAGAATTAAGTTTGATGAGATTATTCCATCAGTTTTAGACATATTTCTATGGTATAACTTTTTACTTTTTAAAGGAACAGAAAACAAAAAGTAGCTTTAAATTTTCCCCAAACTGCGCTTCAGGTTTTCAAGACTACTATTTAACTGTCAGGGCTGAACACCTTAGAATTTATCATCCACCTTTCTATGTCACTTTCTTGCAGAATGGGATAAAAAGTGACAGACATCAGTGTTTTAAAATTGATTTTGTGAACACATAAATAACCCATATTGCAGGTACAGTTTATTTTTAATACAAGAGCAGAACTTTAAAGCATACATGTGTATACCAATACATCCTTTAACCAATACATAACGAACATTTTTAGAACTTGTTTCCACTTATAAAACACTAGTACATGTTTTATTCTACTTGATTTTTACAACATATGAATGAAATATTCACAGAATTATCCTTGTTTTACGAACAAGGGAACAAAGTCCCAGAGGAGATAAGTAATATTCCCATGGGCAGAGTCTGAATCCAAAGGAACGTCTCAATTCACACAACACTCTTTCTTCAATGTGAAGATGGTGTTCTCACTGTGCACACATGTTTGTCCGGTTATAATGTTCCTGCATTGAATAACTATTCCATACAACTGTCTACATGGGAGCTTCTCAATATTATTGACAAGAAAGCTAAGAAAGAATAGTAATTTAATCATACAATCCATATAAATTGCATGTGTAGCCCTGAGGACTGCCCAGCAATATAGCCTTCTAGTATTTACTCTTCTTCCTTTAATTTAGAGTAAACTATGAAGCAGATAGTCAGAAGAGTACACTACAATGCCATTTCCTATTAGAAATGTAGACACCAAAGTTACTTTATCAAATCAGAAATTATTTTCCATCATTTTTGAGATATAATCAATGTATGGTATTAAGTTTATAGTGCATGGGATGGTGATTTGATATACATATATACTGTGAAATAATTACCACTATAAGGTTACTTTTTGGTGGTAAAATAAAATCCTAGTCTACTCTCTTAGCAACTTTTCAGTTTACCAACTAGTGTTGTTAACTGTAGCCACCATGCTGTACATTAGTCCCCTACAACTTCTCCATCTTATTGCTGAAATTTGTACCCTTTGACTCACAGTTCCTCATTCTTCCACCCAGCCCCTGACAGCCACTATTGTCCATTCTGCTTTATGAGTTCAACATTTTTATATTCCACATATATGCTACATCATGCATCATTTGTCTTTCTCTCTCTGACTTACTTTCTTCTCTATGATGCCCTTAAGCTTTACATATGTTGCCATAAATGGCAGAATTCTCTTCTTTTAAATGCATGATTAATATTACAATTTAAATATCACATGTCACACTTTCTTTATCCATTCATCTGTTGGTAGACACTATATTGTTTCCATGTCTTGACTGTTGTGAATAGCTTGGCAATAAACATGAGGGTACCTATATATCCTCGAGATAGTGATGATACTTTTGTTGTTCAGTCACTCAGTTGGGTCCAGTTTCTTGCGACCCCATGGACTGCAGCATGCCAGGCTTCCCTATTCCTCACTGTCTCCCAGTGTTTGCTCAAATTAACATTCATTGAGTCAATGATGCCATCCAACCATCTCATCCCTTGACATACCCTTCCCCTTCTGCCTTCAATCTTTCCCAGCATCAAGGTCTTTTCTAATGAGTCAGCTCTTTGCATCAGGTGGCCAAAGTATTGGAGCTTCAGCTTCAGCATCAGTCCTTTCAGTGACTATTCAGGGATGATTTCTTTTGGGATTGACTGGCTTGATCTCCTTACTGTTCAATTTGAAAGCACCACAATTTGAAAGCATCAATTGTTCAATGCTCAGTTTTCTTTATGGTCCAGCTCTCACATCCATACATGACTACTGGAAATATCATAGCTTTGACTATAAGGACTTTTATTTTTTTTTAATTAAAAAAAATTTTTTTATAAGGACTTTTGTCAGCAAAGTGGTGTCTCTGCTTTTTAACATGCTGTCTAGGTTTGTCATAGCTTTTCTTACAAGGAGCAAGCGTCTTTTAATTTCAAGGCTGCAGTCACCATCTGCAGTGATTTTGGAGCCCAAGAAAATAGCCTGTCACTGTTTCCATCTTATCCCCATCTATTTGCCATGAAGTTATGAGACTGGATACCATGATCTTATTTTTTTTTTAATGTTGAGCTTTATTTAAGCCAGCCTTTTCATTCTCCTCTTTCGCATTCATCAAGAGGCTCTTTAGTTTCTCTTCATATTCTACCATTAGAGTGGTGTCACCTGCTTATTTGAGGTTACTGAAATTTCTCCAGGCAATCTTGAATCCAACTTGTGCTTCATCCAGCCTGTCATTTCACATGATGTACTCTGCATGAAAGTTAAATAGGCAGGGTGACAATATACAACCTTAACATACTCCTTTTCCAATTTGGAACCAGTCCGTTGTTTCATGTGTGGTCCTAAATATTTCTTCTTCTTCATTTTTTTTTCTTTAATATTTCTTCTTGACATACACATAGGTTTCTCAAGAGGCAGACTGGTATTCCCATCTCCTTCAGAATTTTCCAGTTTTTTTGTGATCCACAAAAAGCCTTTGGCAAAAAAGGCTTTTGTGTAGTCAATGAAGCAGAAGTGGACGTCTTTATGGAATTCCCTTAGTTTTTCTATTATCCAATGGGCGTTGGCAATTTGATCTCCTGTTCCTGTCTTTTCTAATTGTACTGTTGAAACCTAGCTTGGAGGATCTTGAGCATTACCTTGTTAGCATGTGAAATGGGCCCAGTAGTGTGGTAGTTTGAACATTTTTTGGAATTGCTCTTCTTTGGGGCAATTTGGAATTACCTTCATATCTGTACCCTAACACAGGATTTCTGGATCACACTCTAGTTCATTTTTTGTTGTTGTTGTTATTTTTAAAACTTTCAATGGAATATAGTTGATTTACAATGTTATGTTAGTTTCATATGTACAGCAAGGTGAATTAGTTATGAAAAAGAGTGGATTCATGTATCCACTCTTTTTTATTTTTATTTTATATTTGAAAAAAATTAACTGGAGAATAATTTCTTTACAATATTGTGTTGGTTTCTGCCAGGAAGTAGTCATAGGTATATGTGTGTCTTCTCCCTCTTGAACCTCCCTCTCACTTCCCACCCCACCCCAACCATCTAGGTTATCAGAGAGCACCAGATTTGAGTTTCCTCTGTCATACAGTAAATTTTCCACCATCTATCTGATTTTACATGGGGTAATTTATAAGTCTCATTGCTACTCTGTCAATTCACTTCATGGCAAATAGGTGGGGAAACAATGGAAATAGTGAGAGACTATTTTCTTAGACTCCAAAATCACTGCAGATGAGGACTGTAGCCATGAAATTAAAACACACTTGCTCCTTGGAAGGAAAATTATGACCAACCTAGACAACATATTAAAATGCAGAGACATTAGTTTACCCACAAAGGTTTGTGTAATCAAAGCTATGATTTTTCACATGTATGGGTCATGTATGGGTGTGAGAGTTGGACTATAAAGAAAGCTGAGCACAGAAGAATTGATGCTCTTAAACTGTGGTGTTCAGGAAAATTCTTGAGAGTTCCTTGGACTGCAAGGAGATCAAACTAGTCTGTCCTAGAGGAAATCAGTCCTGAATATTCATTGGAAGGACTAGAGCTGAAGCTCCAACACTTTGGTCACCTAATGCAAATAACTGACTCATTGAGAAAGACCCTGTTGCTGGAAAAGATTGAAGGCAGGAGGAGAAGGGGACAACAGAGGATGAGATGGTTGAATGGGATCACCGAGTAATGAACTTGAGTTGAGCAAGCTCTGGGAGTTGGTGAAGGACAGGGAAGCCTGGTGTGTTGTAATCCATGGGGTCACAAAGGGTCTGACATGGCTGAGTGACTGAACTGACTCTCAGTTCATCCCACTTGCCCACTGCGTCCACAAATCTCTTCTCTGATTGTTTCCTAAGGTAGACCACTACAGAGTATTGAGTAATTTGTGCTATATAGCAGGTCCTTGTTAGTTATCTATTTTATATATATAGTAGTGTGTTTATATCAATCCCAATCTTCCAAAATTATCCCTTCTTGTCCCTACTTCTTGGTAACCAAATGTGTGTTTTCTGCATTTGTAACTCTATTTCTGTTTTTCAGATAAGTTCACTTGTACCCTTTATTTAGATGCCACATATGAGTGATATCAAATAATATTTGGTTTTCTCTGTCTGATTTACTCCACTCAGTATTCCAGTTTTTAGGCCCATAGATGCTGCAAATGGCATTATCACATTCCTTTTTTATGGCTGAGTAGTATTCCACTTCATATGTGTACCACATATTCTTCATTGATTCCTGTATTGTTGGACATTTAGGTTACTTCCATGGCCTTGTTATTTTAAATAGTGTTGTAAAGAACATGAGGGTTCATGTATCTTTTGAATTATGTTTTATTCGAGGTATATGTCCAGGAGTGGCATTGCTTGATCATTTAATAGCACTATTTTAGTTTTTTAAAGGACGTCCATACTGTTCTGCATAGTGGCTGTACCTTTTTATATTCCTACCAGCAACGCAAGAGGATTCCCTTTTCTGCATACATACCCTCTTTAGCATTTATTTTTTGTAGATTTTTTTAATGATGGCCATTCTGACTACTGTGAAATGACACCTTTTTGTGTTTTTTATTTTATTTCTCTAATAATTAGTGATAAACATGTTTTCATGTGTTTTTTAAGCCATATGTTTTTCTTCTTTGGAGAAATGTCTGCTTAGATCTTCTGTCCACTTTTGATTGGATTTTTTTAAATATTGAACTGCATGAGATGTTTGTATATTTTGAAGAATAATTCCTTGTCAGTTATTTTGTTGGCAAATATTTTCTCCCATTCTGAGGGTTGTATTTTTGTTTTGTTTATATTTGTATGGAAACATGAATGTATGGACCACCAATAGCTAAAGCAATCTTAAAGCAAAACAGAGCTGGAGTAACTCTGACTTCAGACTGTACTACAAAGCTGTAATCATCAAAACAGTATGCACTAGCACAAAACAGAAATATAGACCAATGAAAGAAAATAGAAAGTCTAAAGATAAACCCATGAAGTGATGGTCACCTAATCTATGGCAAATGAGGCAAGAACATACAATGGAGAAAAGTCAGTCTCTTCAATAAGTGGTGCTGGGAAAACTGTACAGCTACATGTAAAAGGATGAAATTAAAATACTCTCTTACAGCATACATACACACACACACACACACACACACACACACACACACAACTCAGAATGGATTAAAGACCTAAATGTAAGACAGGACACTATAAAGCTCTTACAGGAAAACATAGGCATAACCCTCTTTGACAGAAATCACAGAAGATCTTTACTGATTCACCTCCTAAAATAAAAAATAAATAAATAAATAAATAAAAATAAGCTAACAAAAATATGGGACCTCATTAATCTTAAAGTTCTTTGCACAAGAAAGGAAACCATAAATAAAACGTAGTTCAATTTTTAAATTTATTTTTTTTTTTAGTAAGATGAGATTTTCCTTCCTTTTGTGTGTATGTATCCATGTATATCTGGGCTGATGATAATATTTTCTACATGTTGTTGGTGATGTAAGAGGAATTGCCTTCATCCTCATTTCAGGAGATTGCTATATTAACAAATTTATGATAATGTTATATTTGACTCTGGCCTGTCTCAGTATCCCTTTAAATAAAGATACTCTCTCCTTGTCTGTCCATATGTTGCATGTGTGATTTTCATGGAATATTTTTTTCCTATAAGACAATAATACAATTAAGTAATAAAGAGATAATGCAGAGTGATTTTTGAGCAAATCTGCAATCAGAGAGGCTCATAACAACTTCTAAGCAAATATTCAAAAATATTTGAAAGGAAATATTCAGTTATAGCTGCACATCTCTTCTGTCCATTTCAGATGAGCTAACAGTTCCCAAATCGATTGTAGACTCCTTGTAACATGAATCCATAAAGAACAATTTCTCTATCACCCATCATCTGAAAGTGAGAGAGTCTTTCTCTCATTTACAATGATCACAGAACCATTCATTCTGTTAACTTCATGAAAAGATGTTTCAAAATTATTTACTATTATTTACCTCAGTGATGTACATTGGATAATTAGATTGACTTCCTCTTAACCAAGAATAATTTTTGTCCAGGAGAGTTGGAGAGTTCTTAGAATTAATCTAATGCTTAGAGAGATCAAAAGTTGAAGAAAAATAAGGGGAAAGTAAATCTTATCATGGTAATGCTGCTGTTGCTTTTTTAAAAATAACTAGTGTTGGAGATCTTTGGAGTTGCCCAATCAGTATTCATCCCTTCCTTCCTTTCAGGACATGACTCTGTTTGGAATAACAATATGCCCCAAATCATGTGATAAATTGTGAGTCATATAAACCTATCATGATATTTTGATTTCATTTTGTCAAGTACTTAATATCTCAGCCTTCCTGTACTAGAGGTAGTAGAATGACCCAGTTCTTATCAGTAAGAAGTGAAGGGAAGATTACTGGGGCGGTCTCTCTGGGAAAGCATACAATGGATAGCAGTGACTGAGACTACTGTCAGATGTTATTCCTGGACCAGCTTTCAGATGTTATTCCTGTAGCTGGAGTAGCCATATTGGGAGATCAAAATGACAAACATTAAGTCAAAAGACCAACTGCAAAAGATGACAGAGAAAAAAGTAGAAAGCTACTAGCCTTTGAAGTCTTTTTTTTTGGTCTATGTGGCATTCAGGATTTTACCCAACCAGGGACTGAACCCATGCCTGCTGCACTAGGAATGCAGTCTTAACCACTGGACTGCTAGAGAAGTTCAAAGATATTTTTGAGTTACAGCTCCATCATTTGTCTGCCTATCACCAGTAATTTTGTTCTGTGGGATATTAATGTTTTCACTGCTTAGACCTCAGTTCAAGCTGTTGTCACTGTTGCTAGCAGCTGAGGACATTCCAAACTAATAATTTTCCCTTACTGTCTGCAAGTAGATGAAAGGTTCACATCAGTAGAGTTTTAAGATTTTGGTTTACACATTGGGTTTATTTATAAACTTTGTATTTGTTCTTTATCTTGCATTATTGTGTATGTTTGTGTTTCTTTGTATGTTTTGTGTTTTTTTTTCCCCCAATATTTCCTAAGTGTCTTTATTACTGACTTTTACTGTGAATAACTTTCAAATGGCTTAACGAAGTAGAGATTTTAGATTTTGGTTAATTTAAGAGATTGGGTAGGAGGAGATAGATTATAATTGTCAATTACTTTTTCAGAAACAGAACATTTGTAATTAGATGTACAATTAACTTTGAATAATTCAACATTGTGCTGTGCTGTTTGAGCTGATTTAACAAAGCAGATGTTTTAAATGACAATATATATAGTCTCTCATAATAATCCCTCTTATAGTTTCATGGTCGTGCAGGATCATGCTATAGAGGATTATGAGTTTATGTAAAATGACCCAATTTTTTACAGTTTAAAAGGATAGAGTATGATACTTTTTTTTTTCTTTTTCAGTTTATTTTTCCTGATGCTAACAGGTGTGTGTGTGAGCCTGTCAGGCTCCTCTGTCCATGGGATTTTCCAGGCAAGAATACTGGAATGGGTTGCCATTTCCTCCTCCAGGGGATCTTCCCTTCCCAGGGATTGAACCCATGTCTCCTGCGTCTTCTGCATTGGCATATGGATTATTTATCACTGTGCCACCTGGGAAGCCAGATGCTTATATATGTATGTATATATTTGTCTGGTGGAATGTGGATTCAAGTATGCTTTGCATACAATTTATATCAATAATAATAACTAAACATTTATGGGCTTCCCTTGTGGCTTAGCTGGTAAAGAATCCATCTGCAGTGTGGGAGACCTGGATTCAGTCCCTGGGTTGGAAGATGCCCTGGGGAAGGGAAGGACTACTTACTCCAGTATTCTGGTCTGGAGAATTCCATGGACTCTATAGTCCATGGGCACCAAAAGTTGGACATGACTGAGCAACTTTCACTTTCACTTCACTTAAACAGTTATAGAAAATCTCTATGCCAGGTGCTATAATGTATTTTATATACTCAGATTAATACTATTATTATCCCTATTAATAGCTCTATGATAACAATTAATGTTATATATATATGTGTGTGTGTGTATATATATATATATATCTGTGTAACAAGGCCTAACAATTTGTTTGATATTAATTTTATATGCTATTTTTTTTAGTGATTTTTTTTTTTTTTTAAATGGAACTCTCCTCTTGCTAGGAGGAGCTTTCAGATTAAAGGTGACAATATTCTGAGAATAGACAAACACAAAACAATCTCCCAAGCTAAATCAGGATAACTTGAGTAATTAACCAGTTTTTTATTTTATAAAGGTATGTGGATGTTATAACTGAGGTCAAGGTAAGATTCTCAGGCAGCTGTTTTAGGAAAATGCCTTAGGAAGTTGTTTAAAGAAAGAAAGAGGACGCAGTTCTCAGTAAACCAGAACTACAGTGAAGAGGGCTGAATGCTAAAAGAGAATAAACAACATTAAACTAAAAAGGGCAAAAAATTCAAAGTTAACTCAAAGAACACTAAAAGACAAAAGACAAGGGAAGGGTCAGAAGACAGGGGCTCAGTTAGGGAGGAGACTTGGAGGTGATCTGGGGAGCTCAAATTCAGAGAGAGAAAGGGTAGTGAAAGGCCATCTTGGGCTAATGCTCTGTAGTAATGTTCACACTGAGCAAATGTTTGGAATAAATTGTGACGGAGTAAATCTTAAGCCTACCTCTTTGAGTATACAGTTGTAGGACTTCACTGGTCATCTGTGTAGTATTCTCTCCTGACATGAGGCCATTTTGAGGATACATTGCTAGTGAAACTCATATCAAATTACATGTTTATTGTATTTTCTTTCATCTACTTTGTGTGGACTTAGGAAGAATAAAGATGGGAAAATATAGAAAAAGGGAGGGGTAGGAAGGTGGTTGAAAAAAGAAAGATATCCATTCAGGAAGAAAAGCTGCAAAAATAGTTCCAAATTGTTGGTCTCAGAGTGAATTAATTTAGGCACCTTATGTGTGAGAATATAGATGTTTTAAAAGTTATTGTTTATGAATTGAATAGTGTGTAGTAAAATATAATAAAAATCTTTTCAAAGTAGCATATTTTCTGCAAAGCTATTTTCAAGTCACAGTGACAGCAGGAGTGTAAGAAGGTGATTAACATATTTTGTGCATCTCCCATGTGCCAACAAGTGTGCTTTATACATATGGTCTCTTACAGCAAAACTGGCAGATATTTGCTAATCTAGTATCTCGATAGTCTCCACAAGCACCAACAAATGCTTTTCTTTATACTCTATGCATATAACTCTTGTATAATGAAAAAAGCATCCCATTACATTCAGTAATCCTTTTTCTTTATAGAATTAATCTCTTGCACCAGTCTGGAAGTCTTCACACATCACCTAATTGGGCTGGTTATATTTTTTACATAACTATTGTGACATAGTGTCCCAAGATGACTTTTACCCATAGGAAAACAATATGGATGTAAACACAGTATTGATTATTTTGGGGGATGATAATGAAACTCATTCAAGTTAACTTTAGGTAAATTCTGCTCTGCCTCAGAATCCAGTGATACTAAGAATAAAAGCATAGAGACAAAATATTATGAATTATTGAATTTGAACTCTTTTTAATTTAAATTAAAAAGATAGAAGATTGGTTGTGACCATTCCTAGGTACGAAGCACATGTTGATTCAGTGGTACACAGTGATAAGAGTCAAAAAATTATCAACCCCATTTACCTTTTAGCTCTAGTTACTGAAATAATTTTATTAGAATAAAATTTCTGCATATTATACAGTAAGTTTATGTTATATGTGTTAATCCTACTCAATACCCATTATTACTATGTTTGCTTTTGGGTATATTTTATACCAAATCTTTATGAATTTTTTGTTAGTTTATGTAGTATTTTCTTCTGTGAGTAGAAGAGCTCCATTTAACCAAATGATTAACTTCATATATATTTTTAAATGTCAATTCAGCAAATATTTATTGGGTGCTTAGTTAATATAATTTATACTATTAATTACAGCACTTGGTCTACTGTGTACAGTTTCAGATTAGTACATTAGACAGTAGAAGTGAATGTCTCAGTCTTTCTGTGGTTTTCTCATTTTATCCATTGAAATAACTTCTTCAAAGTAGTATCTGTATAAATGTAGAAATAAGAGCCATCTTATTCATTGAAAACTGTCTTTATGTTATGTGTTCTGTGGAACTGTGTTTCCAGATTCATACTGTGGATTGCCCATGCAGATAAGCCAAAATGGGAAATGGATGTAAACTCCAGGATTGATTAATTTTAGTCATGATCATAAAAATATCCTGTTGGCTATCTAAGCCTAATTTATACTGATATAATGAGCACATGTGTTGTCACATTCAGTTCCCTTAAATGTTGATATTAAAGCTAATTAAATGGTAATTTTAGTTTGATTTTTGAAGTTTTTGTTGTATATTAAAAGTTGTGACTGCTATGTGCATATTGAGACTAAAGAATTAAGGATGTATTATCTTTTATTAGGACAGCTATGAATAGAAATATTTGTTAATGACAAACTTATGCAAACACATAGATATCTACATATTCATAGGAGATAAAAAGCCAGATATGTTTCTTCTGTGGATATTATGTGAATGAAAATTTGCTTTTCTCTTTGCAGCATTATAGAAGAAGCTTTACTAGTCCCCAAGGAAAAGTCAAGATCTGCATTTAAATAAAGATATTAATAACTCAAGCTTGGGCTCTCTTTAGAATTCTGTTAAGTGGTTTAAGATATTTAGTATAGGTAAGAATGTGAAGTGAATTGCTAATGACACATACAGAATGATTTTAAAGGGCTCATCTTTTGTCACTTATCACATCGTATGTGGTAAATTACTAGTTACCTTGTAATATGAATTCTAATAAATGTATTATTCAGGAGTATTGATAGAATTTTAACAGAGATATACAAATTTAGTTTCCATATGCATTCACTGTAATAATTCTGACATATTACTAAATGGATTATGTCTCTATATATGCCAATAGAAATTTAAAAAAAATATAGTGCTGTCATTATTAATTTATCATTCATATTTATATTAGATAGATTATTGAAAGTAAGACTGAAGTGAAGTGAAGTCACTGAGTCGTGTCTGACTCTTTGCGACCCCATGGACTGTAGACTACCAGGCTCCTCCATGCATGGGATTTTCCAGGCAAGAATACTGGAGTGAGTTGCCATTTCAGATCTTCTCCAGATCTTCCCGACCCAGGGATTGAACCCAGGTCTCCCACACTGTAGGCAGACGCTTTACCATCTGAGCTCCGAAAATAAGCCCCCGAAAATAAAATTACCCTGAAAGTAAGACTGGCAAATGTTAATATTTCAGTTTCCATTGCCTGTTAATTTTTTTCAATTTTTGCTATGCATTTTCTCTGTCTTTTATTAAAATCTCCACCAACATTACCTTGAAAAATTGCCATGTAGATAATAGTCATAAAATGTATAACTTCTTCTATAAGGTTTAGCATCTCTACAAAGTCCAAAGAAAGTCTGAGTAAATTGTCATGGTTTAATATCTTACATTATATATGATACTGCAATCATCAGTTGAAAGTGCCTCAGGTGCCTATTGCAAATAAAAAAACAGCCAAAAATGTATAAAATAAGTCAAAATAATTTATAAGTTTCTGATCACATATTAGTATTCAATGGAATAAATGTAACAAAATCATAAAGTTTCAAAAGCAATAATACATAATAATGCATGATTCAGTATTTAATTGGATTATTAACATTTAGGATAAATTTTTTAAAATATGTAGTATATAAATGCTTGATTTTCAGATTCTTTCCTCCCATTGGATGCTTTCTGAGTTTGAGAAGAGTGTATCATAAGACTGAGATGATTAAAGCATAAAACTCCATTAGATGATTCTTTAAACAGAAAAAAAAAAAAATTAAAAATGAGAGTTCAAGAATTATTTTCAGTACTGAGACCTGGCCAGGAATGTCCATGGTCAGTAACTTGAAAACATAGGAAAATTAACAGAAAACAATTGCTACAGTATAGATTCATTTTTTTTCAACAAAGATGGACTATAATCTTATTTTAAATAAGTAAACGTGTTATATGAAGAAATGTAATTTTGGGAAACCACAAAATAACCCACATTTTGACTGAGCATGTATTTCCTTCTGTTATTTTACATATTCCTCTGGTAATACCAAGGTGATTATGAAGGTAAACTCTGGTGTTAGATACCAGTGTTCAAATTCCTACTCTATCATTTAGTTGCTTCGTAAATTTGGGCAAGCTACTTAACCTCTGTGGCCTAGGCTTTGTCACCTGTGAAAGAGGGTAATAATGAGATCTTTTTCATAAAGTTGTTATGAATATTAAATGTGTTCATCATAACTAAACTGCTTAACATAGTGTTTGGCAAAGAGAATATGACATTTTATTATTACCTATTAAAATGTTAAAATAAAAATACATTAATGTTTCAGTAATATTGAAGACACACATCTAAAATTTGATCAAATTGGATCCATTATGATTGAATTAAAATTATAGCAAGATTTTATTTTTGCAGATTCCTTTAGTAAATTTTAGAGGCAGTAATATATATATATATATATATATATATATATTTTAAACAGCACTCTATAAGATTAATTAAATGGAATTGACTGTTTTTAGCTTGTAGGAGCTGAGTAAGTGCTAAGAATGTCTTTTTGCTTATTTCACAATTGGTTCTCTTTGTTGTCAAGGTAACGATTTAACAATCACCTTTTCTCACTGCCTCCCTTCTCCCTGAAAAAAGGCATGTACAAACAGATCAGTCCTTTTAAAACTGAAACTAAAAATGTGAAGTGGAAAACACAGATTGATTTTATGTGCATGTAGCAATATTTTTAAGCTCTAGGCGAGGGTTCTTCAGTGGTCTGGTTTACAAGATAAGGAATCATTTCTCCCAGGTATTCAGGTATAATTTCTTCATACCAGATATTAACAGTTGTATGACATTAATAAAGGCTGTCTTTTATTGAGTACTTACTATTTATTATCCAGTGTACTTTATGTACTTCAAATGCATTTATTAAAAAAAAAAATTCTTCTAAATCACCTAAAGATCAAATTTAAGTTTCCATTTCATAGCTGTGAAAATTTTTACTCAGATGAAATGCTTGTCCAAGTTGTAAAAGGAGTAGAACTGGTAGGATTTGAATCCAGCCATGTGTCTCCACGTAATATTAACTCTTGTTCATAAGCTTCCAAAACTCTTTTTGGTTTCAAAAGCTCATATCTGTAACAAAATCACATACATTCCTTCCATGGCAAATCCTCTAGATATTTATAATATTTCACATTTTTAGTATGTCGTACTTCATCTAAAACACAGAAATGTGTTTGTGTATGCTATTGAGAGTGAGGCCCTGCTTAGGTGAGCTGTTTTTTCACAGTTAAAATGACCCAGATTCTTGTAAGTCACCAAATACTCTTCAGGAATATTGCACTTTTCAAAGATGCATTAACACTTTCAGATTTCCAGAGCATTTTACTGCCTAGTGGTAATGTACTTACGGAATTGAGTTAATGCATCTTATATAAGTGACTACATTTTAAGAAGTAGGCACAGGATAAATATGGCAAGCCATGTGTTGGATATGCACATGTACTAAAATTCAACAGAAGGATATAGAATTCTAAGTATAAAAGTGCCTTAAGTCATGCCATTTCTTTTCATATTTGATTTCTTTGTTATTTTCTCTTTCTCATTTATATGTATATATACATACTTACAAATGTCATGATTCAAACTAGCAAGGGAAGATCTGTCATATTCATTTAATTGAGAAAGGAATTATACTAATATAGAAGTGACATTAATCAGTACTTGCTAATCACTTATAGAGAATAGAAGCATTCCCATGAAACAAACAAACACAAACTAGAGAGAAAAGGAAAGGAAAAGTAGAGTTATTGGGTTTCAGGAACTCACCTGAGACCATTTCAGAAAGTGGGCCCAGTCTAGAAAAAAGGCAGGCAGCATATTGCATAGTATCTGCCCTCTGCCATTAGCTTTGAAGGATGATTCAAGTGCTCCATCCCGGAAATACCTTCTTTATCAGGGTCAGATATAGAAGACAAAATGTTCATGAATGTGTTAATAGCTCAGTCGTGACCAACTCTGTGCGACCCCATGGGTTGTAGCCCACCGTGCTCCTCTGTCCATAGGATTCTCCAGGCAAGAATACTGGAGTGGGTTGCCATGTCCTTCTCCAGGGGTTCTTCCCAACCCAGGTATCGAACCTGTGTCTTCTGCACTGCAGGCAGATGATTTACCATCTGAGCTATAAGGGACATAAGTAAAACTGAATAGGACCTTGTGGGGCTCCTGGCCACAGAAGACTTTCCGCCCCCCATGTCTTGTTTGTAGGAAATAGACTCCAGCCTCCATAACTTTCCCTGAGTCACAAAGGGCAGATTAGAACAGTTGCTATTCAGGGAGGGTGTGGTTGCAGAGACAAAGGAGAAGCAGCCAAGGAACAATAGTGCATCCTCAAGGCAGCACCCTGCCCTACACCATCTTTGAGCTCTTTATAGAATTAAGTGAAAGTGAAAGCGTTAGTCAGTCTCTTTGTGACCCCTTGGACTGTAACTACCCAGGCTCCTCTGTCCATGAAATTCTCCAGGCAAGCATACTGGAGTGGATTGCCATTTCCTACTCCAGAGGATCTTCCCAACCCAGGGATCATCTTCCCTAGGGGCTCAGTCAGTAAAGAGTCTGCCTGCAATGCGGGAGACCCCGGTTTGATTCCTGAGTCAGGAAGATCCCCTGGAGAAGGATATGGTTACCCACTCTAGTATTCTTGCCTGGAGATTTCCATGGACAGAGGAGCCTGATGGGCTACAATTCATGGGATCACAAAGAGTTGGACTTGACTGAGTAAGTAACGCGTTTGCTTTCACTCCAGGGGATCTTCCCAACCCAGGGATTAAACCTAGGTCTCTCCACCCCCCTCCCCCCCCCCCCACCCGCCCCGCATTGCAGGCAGATTCTTTACTGTCTGAACCACCAGGGGAAGTTTATAGAACTAAAACCCCTAACAAGTGGAGGACGTTAGCATTCTTCACTGTAATGGCAACCCACTCCAGTATTCTTACCTGGAGAATCCCATGGATGGAGGAGCCTGGTGGGTTACAGTCCATGGGGTCTGCAGAGTCGGACATGACTGAGTGATTTCGCTTCATGAAGCTCTTCAAGAAGACCACCTGAAGCCAGATTAAAGGAATCCCAGAAATTCATCAGACCACCCGAGACCAGATTAAAGGAGTACAGGGCCTGCCCACACCCTAATCCTTAACAGCAACCCAAATCTTGAACCATTGCTAAAAAACTCACCAAATCCTTCCAGGTGGAGACAGTTTTGAGGGGCATGAGCTTACTGTATTCCCGTTCGACTGACAAAGCAATAAAGCTATTCTTTTCTGTGTGTGTGTGTGTGTGTGTGCGCGCGCGCACACACGCGCACTCAGCCCCTCAATTATGTCTGACTCTTTGCGATTTCATCTGTAGTCAACTAGGCTTCCCTGTCCATGGAATTTTCCAGGCAAGAACAATGTCCATGCCATTTTCTCCTTCAGGGGATCTTCCCTATCCAGGGATCAAATTCAAGTCTCTTGTGTTTCCTGCATTGGTAAGCGAGTTCTTTACCACTGTGCTGCCTCTGAAAGTGAAAGTGAAAGTGTTAGATGCTCAGTCTTGTCCAACTCTTTGCGACCCTGTGGACTATAGCCCACCAGTCTCCTCTGTTCATGGAATTCTCCAGGCAAGAATACTGGAGTGGGTCAGCCATTCCTTTCTCTACCTCTACTTCACCCCAAACTGTCCCTAACATTTGATTTAGCACTGGTACACAGAGGCTGAGTTTTCTGCAATATGAGAAAGACATAAATGTCTTGGCAATAGGGATATTTTTGACCCAACTCTTTTTTTAGGTGAAGAGGAACTAAAAAGCCTCTTGATTAAAGTGAAAGAGGAGAATGAAAAAGTTGGCTTAAAGCTTGACATTCAGAAAACTAAGATCATGGCATCTGGTCCCATCACCTCATGGGAAATAGATGGGGAAACAGTGGAAACAGTGTCAGACATTATTTTTTGGGACTCCAAAATCATTGAAGGTGGTAATTGCAGCCATGAAATTAAAAGACGCTTACTACTTGGAAGGAAAGTTATGACCAACCTAGATAGCATGCTAAAAAGCAGAGACATTACTTTGCCAACAAAGGTCTGTCTGGTCAAGGCTATGGTTTTTCCAGTGGTCATGTATGAATGTGAGAGTTGGACTGTGAAGAAAGCTGAGTGCCAAAAATTGATGCTTTTGAACTGTGGTATTGGAGAAGAGTCTTGAGAGTCCCTTGGACTGCGAGGAGATCCAACCAGTCCATCCTGAAGGAGATCAGTCCTAGGTGTTCATTGGAAGGACTGATGCTGAAGCTGAAACTCCAATACTTTGGCCACCTCATGCGAAGAGTTGACTCATTGGAAAAGACCCTGATGCTGGTAGGGATTGGGGGCAGGAGGAGAAGGGGACAACAGAGGATGAGATGGCTGGATGGCATCACTGACTTGAAGGGCATGAGTTTGAGTAAACTCCAGGAGCTTGTGATGAACAGGGAGGCATGGCATGCTGCTATTCATGGGGTCGCAGAGTCGGACACGACTGAGCGACTGAACTGAACTGAACTGAACTGAACTGATAAACCATCCCTACCTCCTACACACACACACAAACACATACACACCCCCATTCATAAATGAGTTCCTTAGAAAGCACCCCTGTTGAATATTTTGCTTTAAGAATATTCTTGCATATATTTTTGTCCAACTTTATTCCTTAACCTTGTCTCCTTGGGTGCAGAATGATTAGATCTGTATGGGCATGCTTGTAATATCAGGTATCTAAGCATCTCTAGAAAATACATAGAAGAGTCCTTAGAAAATTTCTCTGTAGAAGGAGTATATTCACAGCTTTATTCAACTCATTACCAATGTGAAATACTTTAAATATGGAAACACTATGTGCAACCTAATTGTTAACACAAGACAAATTTTCATTTACACAGCCATTGAACAAAGAGTAATTTTATCATTCATACTTTATCCATGAATAAATTAGGCCATTAAGTAAATATATATGTGCCTTGCATTTGAGAGACATTTAATAGATAGTGTTACCATTATCACAGTACAGCAAGCAGGGTAGGTATTGTCACGATGTGTAAGGGAAGATAAATTATGAGAGTGGTTAATAAAGATTGTTAATGCTAAGAGATTCATGACTGAGTCAGAGAAATGAGTTATCTGCCTTATATTTTTAAAAGGTGAATTTTTTAGTGTGTCAAGAATAGACCATGTCATTAGAGAAGTGCATGAGATGAGGATAGCTTGGACCAGAGTGGTGCCAGTAGATATATTGAGAAGTAGACTAATTCTCAGATGATTTTTAAAATTGAGAATTTGCCAGTAGGTTGGAGATTGTGTGTGAAAAAAACAAACCAAGGATGATTGGAAGGAATTATTGGAATTGTGAGAAGGGAGGAGAAGTTTACAATTCCTAGTAAATAGACTTGGAGAATTTACTATGCATAGGTTTCTTGCTACAAGAAACCAAGAATAGTGGTTGACTTTGTACTGGAACCCTGGTATGCTCACTAGACGTTCACTTTCCATTCTGTTAAATTTAGTTTTTTCATGTTGTTTGAATTGATTTTACCATGTGTATGTATTAAAATATTTGTAAACATATAAAAGGAAAGAAAAAGAGCTTAAACATTGTCTCCTTTGTGAAGATTTCTCATATTACATGTTCATAATTAGTTTCTTAGTGCTTCCTTAGAACATCACCTCTTACATTAAAAATAAAAGTCCACTTCTTCATAGGATTAGGAATTCTTCCATGTTAAGTAGCATCTCCCATTAAATATTTTTACCATCAGCCCCTCTGCAAATCCAGAAAGCCAGTAACAAGTGTTGAATAAGTAAGAGAGATCTTTTGTGAAAATTGGTGCTCTCTAGAAATTGGTGCTCTCAAGTCATCTCAAGGACATTCAAATTTAAAAAAAAAATTGTGAATAATTTCAATTAAATATTATCCATTTGTTTACCTCTAAGTCTAAAAATGTTCTTCTAGGGTGTATTTCCCAAGAACCTGTGTTAGGATTCCCTGATAACTATGGTAACACAGTTTCCTATCACCTCAGGTCTATTAAATCATTTTCTCTTCAAACATGAAAGTTTGAAAACCAAATTTTCACTTAATTAGAAGTCATTAAAGGACAAGTAATGATGATCAGACATCTTTTTAGAAAGATTAGCCTTGAAGTAAGATGTAGAATAAACTCACTGGAAGTGGGATCTTTAGATGCTACATTGCCCATTTTAGTATGGAGTCCTCGACCAAAACAATGGAAATAGAAAATGCACGTAAATTCTGTGAAATCGTTAGGCAGTCTGAGACTCTATAGGAAAGGAGGATACAACAGATATTTAAGGGAACAGAAGACTTGAAAGATTATCTCCTTATTTACTGGCTTGAGGGAATGCTGATACCATAAACCAAGATAAAGGATTCTTGCAAAAACAGCAGAATGATTGGTGAAATGGGGAAGTGGGAAATGGGAAGGGCATAGGAATTTAGCAATGGATTTATTGATTTAGAAACAATAATGCATCAGTGAATACAAGAAGATAAACATGTCTAATATGAATACTTTTCTCTCTCCTCTTTGGTGGAGAAGGGGATGGAGAGGAGGAAGAATGTAGATGGAGAAAAAAGAATGTTATTGAATTGAACGGAATTAAAAATTGTGTCAAAAGACATAGTTGCATTTCTGTGAGAAAAAATAATTTGTTGATATTTGCAAAAAGTAATTCCAGAGTCTAGGTTCTATATTTTTTATTATCATACTTTATTTCTCTTGGTGAAGTTGGTGCTTTGTGAAGAACATATTGAGAACATTAAGATTTGGTGAAGACAAGCTTTTCTTACTTAGCAAATTTCAAGGACTCTGCATAAAATTCTAATAGTAATTTTTCCTTTAGCTTAAATAAGTAGTTATTGAATTTATCTCATTAATATATTTAATAAAACATTTCATTGGCTTATATAGAGGAGCTTTCACTTAAAGTCTGTATATCTGTTTTAATAAAATAAACATGGGTATCTAATTTCTGTGGGATTATTTCAGTTCAGTTCAGTTCAGTTCAGTCACTCAGTCATGTCCAACTCTTTGCTACCCTATGGACTGAAGCACGCCAGGCCTCTCTGTTCATTGACAACTCCTGAAGTTTACTCAAACTCATGTCCATTGTGTTGGTGCTGCCATCCAACCATCTCATCCTCTGTTGTTCCCTTCTCCTCCTGCCTTCAATCTTTCCCAGCATCAGGGTCTTTTCCAATGAGTCAGTTTTTTGCATCAGGTGGTCAAGTATTGAAGTTTCAACTTCAGCATCAGTCCTTTCAATGAATATTCAGGACTTATTTCCTTTAGGATGGACTGGTTGGATCTCCTTGCAGTCCAAGGGACTCTCAGGAGTCTTCTCCACACCACAGTTCAAAGCATCAACTCTTTGTCACTCAGCTTTCTTTATAGTCCAACTCTCACATCCACACATGACTATGGGAAATACCAAAGCTTTGACTAGACAGACCTTTGTTGACAAAGTAATATCTCTGCCTTTTAATATGCAGTCTAGGTTGGTCATAACTTTCCTTCCAAGGAGCAAGAGTCTTTTAATTTCATGACTGCAATCACCATCTGCAGTGATTTTGGAGCCCAGGAAAATAAAGTCAGCCACTGTTTCCACTGTTTCCCCATCTACTTGCCATGAAGTGAATGGGCCAGATGCCATGATCTTCGTTTTCTTAATGCTGAACTTTAAGCCAACTTTTTCAGTCCCTTCTTTCACTTTCATCAAGAGGCTGTTTAGTTTTTCTTTACTTTTTGCCATAAGAGTGGTGTCATCTGCATATCTGAGGTTATTGATATTTCTCCTGACAATCTTGATTCCAGCTTGTGCTTCATCCAGCCCAGCATTTCTCATGATGTACTCTACATATAAGTTATATAAGCAGGATGACAATATACAGGCTTGATGTACTCCTTTTCCTATTTGGAACCAGTCTCTTGTTCCATGTCCAGTTCTAACTGTTGCTTCCTGACCTGCATATAGATTTCTCAAGAGGCAGGTCAGGTGGTCTGGTATTCCCATCTCGTTAAGAATTTTCCAGTGTTTGTTGTGGTCTACACAGTCAAAGTCTTTGGCATAATCAATAAACAGTAGTAGATGTTTTTCTGGAACTCTTTTGCTTTAGACAATAGTTTATCTTTAATAATAATTTCATAAATGAGCAAAGTAAGGCACAAAGAGAGTAAACAGCATTTTGAATATTAGTTTATCAAAGAGCCGAGCTCAGTGTTCATTCTTCTAGGATGCTGTGGTTAGTTTAAGGTAACAAAGCATGAGAAAGCTTTTTGATGTGAATAAAATGAGACAGTGTACTGCCTACCTTAATAGTATAATTATTTTGAAGTATATAAATCATACTAATTGAGCTGTCACATATACTTATATTTTACTAAAATTAATTTTATGTATGTTTAACTGGCAATTTAGCTGTAATCCAAAGATCAACTACTTAGTCTGAATCATTATAATACTGTTAGATTCATGTTGTGACAAGATTTAAACAATTTCTAGTGCATTATATGGTCATCCACTTTTCTATATTCAAATCCCTGAATTTGCTCAAATATATTATAGTCTACTATAAAATGTTTTCCATTATTTGAATTCTGGTGATATCAAGATTGCGTTAAGTTCATCCAAGGTTAGGATCTTGATACTTTTGATTTTCACGGGCTCTTGTTTTGTTGATGCTGCAGTGTAAATCAGTTCTCCTTCTTGCTATTAAATCACTCAAGTCACATTTCCCCCAAGTTGGTGCAGATGTATAAATTGCTACTGCTGAAACTTCACTTTACACCAGATGTTCAAGAAAGGCTAATATGCTTTCCCCCTAAATATGGCTTAGTTGTTGCCTTTCTATAGAAAATATGTGTTAAATAGAATAAGATGATATCCCTAAAGAAGGTGAAGATTGGCGTAGCCAAGTACTAGCAGATGAAAAATTAACTTCAATTAATTAGATGTATCCTATTTCACATGAAATAGAAGCTAGAACTTTTGGACACAAGAATCAAATGTCCAGAACACACAGCAACATTGGGATACTTACACTTGTCCCTTCCTAAATCCTCGCTTTTCTAAGAGTGCCGCCCAACTTCAGAAGCTATGCCCAGGCACTTTCCTACAAATAGTCCACTTGCTGTCCCCCTTCCCGAGTAAACAGAAAAGTAATGGATTTGTTCCTTTAAGCATGGCCAAGCTTTTGATTACTTCTATTACTGCACAGTCCCTATATCTGGCTATTAAATTGTGCAATTTTCCTTCATCATAGAGTGAGGCAGCTTCAGGTTGAGCACACTGTATTCTGTCTTCTAATTCCAGTAAAGTCAATTATATAAACTCTTTTGCTTTCACAAAATGCTCTTTAGCACACTGGTTCCCTCATAGCAGGAAGAGCCAAGCAAAGAAAATTGTGGAACCTTTTCAGGTATAACTGTGTTCTGCTCAGCAGGTACATTTATTACTAATGGGTAAAATAGTCTCCTTTTTTAGCTACATAATGCTTCTGAAGCCTTCCGTTTTCTGGTTTTGATAGACATTCCAGTTACACTGAAAGAGGAAGGTGAATACCATTGATCTCACTGTGAAGCTGTGCAGGAACAGATTTTTTTTCTTTTTTAATCATTTGCTTTGCTTTATAAGTCAGTGACTATACTTGTCTTAATCGGCTGATTTGCATTATATACTAGGGATCCTTCCTGGCTTAAACACTTGAATCTGCTTACTGGTCTGTGTCAATACTAATAAAGAGAGGGCATTCCAATATTTTGGTTTCTTATTTTACAAAATAAATATTTGAGCAGAAAGAATGCCTTCGATCACTTTGTTGTATATCGTGTAAAATGGATATGCTCTCTAATTCTGGCGTCAGTTAAATTTAAATTCTTAATGCTGATGGATTGCTTTACCTTTTTTCTTTCCCAGATGTACTTATGTATGAATGAATAATTACAGAATCATATGTAAATTCACGGCTGGTTTAAGCGAATACCGGATCAAATGTTCTTTGCTAACAATGACTAATTGCACCTTTGAGGAACTTATGATGATTTTGGTGTGGGAGGGAAAAAAAAATTTTCTGTTTTGTATATGATATTTCTACATCTGAGCACAATATCTTATAAACACTGTTAGGATGTAAAGAGAGTGAATCCAAGGGATCCAGCAAATTGTATTCTGGGTTTTAATCACCTTGCTACTCAAAATAAAGTGCAGGAATCAATACAATGAAAACATCAGCTTCCCTTGGAAACTTGGTGAAAATGTAGAATCCCAAGCTCAAATCTTCCGAATCGCAGAGTGTGTCTTAAATTCCCACTAAATTCTGAAAATTCCTGGTTGACTTTTCTGCCTTTTGTCTGTCCTTCCCCCTGATTATTGTTTGGTACACCACAAACCTGCATGTTGCAAAATACAGTCAGGGTAGAACAGCCATCCCTCAAATTTTATATAATATGTTTTGTTAAACAGTCTGGAATTCTACCTGCCATTCAGAAAAAGAAGGTATAGCCTTTGGCACCTGAGAAAAAGCATTCTTGCACTCTCTAGAATTCAAAGGGTAGAATCAAGTTCATAATCTTAAAGAATTCTCTATATGGAAAGCCTAGGCCTAAAAGACTTACCTTGTGACTCAGATGGTAAAGAATCTGCCTGCAATGCAGGAGACCTGTGTTCGATACCTGGGTTGGGAAGATCCCCTGGAGAAGGGAAAGGCTACCCACTCCAGTATTCTGGCCTGGAGAATTTCATGGACTATATAGTCCCCGGGGTCGCAAAGAGTCTGACACGACTGAGTGACTTTCACTTTCAGGCCTAAAGAGGTAGTTCTCTTTGCAAAGTATCACTTAAGAGGGACTAGTCTTCTAACCCAAATTCAAACATGTTGCTATTGTTATTGTTTAGTCTTTAAGTCATGTCTGACTCTTTTGTGACCCCCTGGACCATAACCCTGCCAGGCTCCTCTGTCCATGAGATTTTCCCAGCAAGAAAACTGGAGTGGGTTGTCACGCCCTGCTCCAGGGGATCTTTCTGACCCAGGGATTGAACTCTTGTGTCTTGTGTCCTCTCTTGATGGCACAGGGATTCTCTCTCACTGAGCTACTGAGGAAGCCCAATTGTAAATATATACAGTATTATATTTGGTGACCCAGACATGCATCATACCATTTACAAGGAATTTTATTTTCAATGTCTTGTGCATCTGGTGATATCACATCTCAGTTTAAATAAAAAAATAGCTGACATTTTTTCCACAATTGTCTGACTACCGATTGTTAAAATTTGGTAGTAGCAGATATCCTCTAGATTCATTTTCCTGAATCGCTATTCTGCAGTAGACAGTAGAAGTCTTTTCTCCCTAAGTTCTGAGTAATCGTAGTAACTAGCACACTTGGAGGGACTGACCTGCAAAGCCATAAACCTTGTGATATCTCTTACTTCTCTGTGTTTCAAGAATTTAAGCATTTAAAGGTTTCAAATTGTTTAAATCATAGACCAGTGTTTCCAAAACTTGCTTTCACATTAGCTTCACTTGTTATATTTAAAATATTCCAGATCTCAGACCACATTCCAACCCAGTTAAGCCACATTGAGGGTAGAACACAGATACCAGTATTTTCTTAGGTTCCTCAGCTGATTTGAATGCTCAGGAAATTCTGTGTGTTATTGTCATAGACAAAGATGTGATCATGGGTGATTTAATAAACTCTCATGTTTAGCTGATCATTCACTGAATTTAATCCTTAAGTGAACAACTCATGCATGCCCCAGCCAAACTTTCCAGATGAATGCCCTCCCTTGATTCTATATTTCCGATAATGGCACTTTCATTCTCCAAAACTTTAAAGTTTTAACTGTCAAAACTAGCTTTGACTCTTCCTTGTTTCAGTTTTTAAGCTTCATTTCTCCAATCCGATTCCTTCACATAAATAAATATGTTAAGAACTGGAGCTGGGATTTAGTTATTACTTTTTGCCCTTGTAGCTTTCTGCACTGATTTTTGTAGATAATTGCAGTATTGCCTTAGTTAAGGAGCTGGAGAGAGGGATGATTTATACCACTGGCCAATTTCCATGGTATGGATCCTCACATCATAGCTGATTTCATGGTAATGATGGCTTGCAAAATCCATAATATATAACAATCAGCTGTGAGCTGGCTCCAGCTCACCATTGCATCATATCCTCAAAAAGTATAGGTGCTGCATGGGATCCCTGAGTAAGGATTAGGATACTTAGGGTAAGGGCTCTGATTACATGTGAATTTTGATATTAACCTCTGTTCACTTGTATGTTAAGCTGTCTAACTTTATAGTCCAATTTAGTTATCTATTCAATAACTAAAATGTTAACATTTGCTACTGTCATATTTTCTTCACAATTTACCTTAAATCACATGTTGCTTAATGCAACTGATATTGTACCTCAAGCAGCTATTTACTAATCCTCAAAGCACTGCATACAATACTTCTGAAAAATGAAAGGACTATACAGACATAGAAAACAACAAACTTTTAAATTGTAGGTTTCACATTTTGTGCATATTGCTGTAATATGTCTCATTCATTCTGTCTCATTCATTATGTCTCCTGCAGGTAAGGCAAAATTGCAATCTAGTTTTAGCATAATATTAATTATTTTTTGAATAACCAATTATGTGGGCTACCAGTTTTTTTTTAATAACTTGGAAGGTGTATGCATTAAAAAAGTGTAAGTTTTTTAAACTAAAATCATTATTTTGCTGACCTATTTCTTAACATCAATATTACTTCTAAACATTTTTCTGCACTCAACTTAAAAGGCTAATTTTAATTCAGTGAAGTCTGGGAAGAATAGAAACATACAGCATCCCAGAGGAACTTGAAGATTAAAAAGTATTTTTGGCTAAAGATGATTTATTTAGTTTTGATATAACTGAAAGTATGCAAAGGGAATTTTCTAAAATGTAACAAATGTGATTTGTAGTCTTAAATTCCACATGAATGAATAATCAAAGCAGTATATGAGTCAGGCATAATCTTTTAAGAAGGTTTAATGTGGTAGTGATATCTTAGGAGCTAACTCCCGATTAATTTATTTTAGCATTTGGAGAATAGTCTCTTGCGGATTTCATCAGTGATGGGTGAAGAGAGGATGTGGACAGTCTAGATTCTTGACCAGCATTAACCTTCCTTGTTTTAGCATCTAATAATTTGTCTGAACAGATATGAAAAATCTGTGGCCAACTTCTCTTGTATTCATTTTATAATCTAATCAATATTATTATTTGTTTTTAAATGAAGAAACAACCAGGGGAGGTAAAGCTTCCTGTATTGCACCTTTGCTGAGATTCTGAAATGATGAGGCTCGTGTCACCATCCTCACATGCTGGAGGAGTTTGGCATTTCTGTAGTGTTGCGGGAAGGAAGTCTACAGCTCCTGTTGTCTTTGTCACTCAGCAGTTACACCTGTCTCTCCCACTGACTCATCTATGTGACCTTGAAAAAAGTCACTTAAAACCCCTAGTCTCTTTATCCCAGTTCCTTCAAAACAGGAAGGTGGTTTAAATTTAACCATCTCACAGTACTATTGGTATAACATCCATTCAATGCTTTGTGGTTCCCCTGAGAAAAGTCCCAGGCTTTTTATAATTTTCTGTTATCTCTTAGTTATGTTCCTGCTTTTGAAATTTGAATTTTCCCTCACTTGGCAGAGTTTCCTGAATAACCACCGTTTCTCTCTACAGTTATTGACATCCTACTGTCACCATGTAGAAAATTCTTGTTAAGTAAGTCATATTGGGCCAGAGTAGTATTTCCCCCATGGTTTCCTGTTTCCTGTTAAAGTAGCTTCAAGCTGATAAAGCTCTTCAAATTAGAAAAGGTAGCAGTCCAGCATTTATGTATTTGTACTATATTTATAAATTATGAAACTGTGTTTCTCTGTCTTTCTTGTCTCCCTTGCCTATCATTTAAGTCTATAGTTCAGTATACTTCAGAATTATGTTTTTAATGCCACTGATTTTTTGTCATGCTAAGTTTAAACAATATAACAATATTTATATTTTATATCTCTAGCTGGAAGTCAATATTGTCACAAAATCTGTAAAATTGAGCAGTATAGGATAAAAATACTAAAATGGCCCTATTGATTTGACAAATGAAACAGCACACATTTTATGTTACTATTCTTATGGTTGCTGTCCTTCATCTCTTTTGTCTGGAATATAGATGCTTTTTAAATAAACAGATTGGAGCTGTAAACTGGAAGTGAGGTTTGGACAGTGATATTATGCATGAAAAGTACAATTGCACACCTTCTTACCATATTTTGGTGAGCTGTGAATGATTTACACAATCTACATAAATGTTAAAGGATTCTTGGCAACCCACTCCAGTATCCTTGCCTGGAAAATCTCATGGACAGAGGAGCCCGGCAGGCTACAGTCTGTGGGGTAACAAAGAGTCACGCATGACTGTGTGATTTTCACTTTCATTTTCATAGCATGGCCAGAGATAACTTTAAATGTAGAATTCAATTTGATAAACAGATATTTACTTGATGTTATAGTATTTAACATTAATGTATAGCTTTAAGCGTGATAATGCACTTTGCCTTCAAGTTCATTAAGAATGGGATGGAAATGAGCACCAATGAAGTTGGATATGAAGTGGCAATCTTCTGACTGCCTTGCTAGCACCCCTCTAAGGAACAGACTATAGTTGCCATTTATTTCATGGTTTTATATTTTTAAGTCCTTTGGAAATTGACACCAATGAACATCCTTCCAATATATTAACACAAACAGAAAAGTTACTAAACTCCACAATTTTTTTTTAATTCAAAGTAAAACCTTATATCATTGTCATCAATAGCTTCCACTTGGCAAAAATGAACATCTTTCTGTTATTCAGCCAGAGATGATACCCTGTGTCACAAATGCTGTCAGTTCTCCATCCCTCTGCATTGTTGAACCAGGTGACAGCCTTGGTCCAGAGCTGGCCCCTGCAGCACTGTAAACAACCCTGAAGCAGAAGCATGAATTTCCATGCCTCTGTGACTCAGCTGCTTGCATTCTTTCCCTCTGGGTCAGCCTCTCCACCAGCGACTAACTGCAGGCATAATATCTTCTACCTGAGATATCAGGCTCCTGAAAGTGGTTTTCTTGAGGTTTCACCTGAAAACAGACAACACTGAAATACAGTTATTATGCTCAAGGGCCAGAAGCAGCATGTTTTGGTCCTTTTGCAGTTAAATACCCATCTTCCAAAAAGCATGTTGCTTTAATTTCCTTTCATGTCCATGGTATATTTGTCACTAACTTTAGATTTTTCGACATTGCCGCCTCCTGCAGAATGTGATCTTAGGAGAGAACGATGTTCAGTTGATATAATTTGAAATAGTTGTTTAGTTTTTAAGCTAAATGACTTGGCTAACTTTATCACAATATATTTTCTCATGGGAAAAATTGGGGAATGTCACATTATTGTTGTACACATTAAGCTCTGCTCTTTGAAAGTCACCGTTTGTCTAACAGAAAAAGATGCATTGTGTTTATACTTTTGCTTCATCTGGAGATGTTGTGGTTTCCTAAGAAGTTGAATTCAATCCATGGATTTTTCTGTATTGGAAATAAGTCTGTAAAAAAACCAAAATATTACATTGAACATTGGTTGTTGATTCTAAATCTAAATAGAATTTAATTTTTATTTAATTCAGATGTGATTATATTTAAGTAAGCATGAATAGAATTGGGATCTGAAATAAGTTAGGCAGAAAATAATTTAAATAAACTGCATATAAGGTATAAGGTTGAATACAACCTAACTTCAGAATTTAGCAGCTTGATATTACATATAATTTAAGAGATTTGGTACCAGACTTTAGAATTATGGTTTTTGTTTCATGTAAGATGTCATATTTATAAAAAAGCATGATTTTCCTCTTTGCATGTAGCAATTTGTTCAGTACTGTACAGAGTGAATTCACTGACCTGTATTGAAATCCTTAGGATCTTGAAATGTACAGTTGATAACAATATAAATAAATATATGTGAGACTTAAAAACAACAGAAAGCTAGGTTGAGAATGAGATGAGTTAAATAATTTAATATACATCATTCAGAACTGGAGCAGATAGTTTCAGAAATAACATGTGGTATAAAGAAATTGAGCCAAAAAAAAAAAAATCAAAACTTTCTCAGGGAAAGTTTCCTAGAGTAGAGAAAGGTGATGGGAGTTAGTCAGTGTGCTTGGGGCTACAAGGAACGTATTGAAATCTCAATACTTTATATAAAAAAATGGCTCAGCATAACTCAGTTGGTTGCCAACTTTTCTGCACTTTGCAATTACCAGGGGATCTTTTAAAAATATTAATGCCTGGCTCTCACTTCCAGACATTCTGATTTAATTATTATGGGATGTCTGAGCTAGGCTCTGGGATTTTAAAAACCTCCCTAGGCTATTTTAATGTATAGCAATGTTTGGGGAACACTGGCATGAATATGATATCATTTAGAAAGCTAAAATAACTCAGGGAGGTTATTATTATTATTTGTAAACACCCTTTTGTATTTGAAGCTTTCCTTAACTGTGTGTAGATGTAAATACACATTTTATGTTAAAAATGGAAATGCTGTCTTTAACTACTTGGATTCAAAAAGCAGTGCTGGATATTTGGCTTGTCAACAGCCTGTAGATGTGTTCAATGAAATTCCATATTATGTTAAAAATGAACATATTGAAGCATTCTATATTAATGAAGGTAGATGTCAAAGTAATAAACTTCATTGGGAAAGTAAAACTCAAGAAGCATTCATAAAGCATAACATTCAAATACAGTATAATAAGATATGAAATTACTGCTTTTGTTTATGAGTATGTATCAAACAAAATGCATAAATAGGCATAATATTTACTAAATTCAAGATAGTGATTACTGCTGGGAAATGTGGGAAGAAATAGGATTAGGAAGAGGTACACAATTACTATGCTTGATTTCTTTAAATAATATCCCAATCAAACACTGCAAAATGATCGGATTTGGCAAAGCTGATGGTAGTACACATGTGTTAGCTACCCTATTCTTTATCTTTTACTCTGTACTTAGCATATTCCATAGTTTCATTAAATAGTTGGGCAAACTGCATATTTACATGCAAAGGGAGTAAAATATGGCTTTCCTGGTGGTCTAGTGGTTAAAGTTCCATGCTTCCCCTGCAGAAAGCAGGTGTTCTATCCCTGGTCATGGAAGTAAGTTTCCACATGCCACATGGTATGGCCACACACACACAAAAAAAAGTTTTCCTATACCATTTTCAGAAACAACACAAAATAAATTAAAGACTTAAATGTAAGATCTGAAACCATAAAACTCCTGAAAGAAACACAAGGGGAAATCTTGGCACTGATCTTGGCAAAGATTTTTTAGAATTGACCTGAAAACCATAGGCAACAAAAAGCACAGGTAAACAAGTTGGACTACATCAAAGTATAATTCTTCCTGACAGTGCAGCAGAAAATCAACAAAGCTAAAAGATAGCACATGGAATGTTAGAAAATATTTTCAAATCATTTGTCTGATAAGGGGTTAATATATGAAATATATAAAGAACTCATAAAGCTCAGTAGCCTAATCAGATTGAAAAATGGGCAAAGAGCCTAAATAGACATTTTTCCAAGGATGACATATAAATCGTCAACAGGTATATAAAATTGTGCTTAGTATTACTAATCAGCAGGGAAATGCAAATCAAAATTAGTGAGATATCACCTCACACTGGATAGAAGGGCATTTGTCAAAAATAATCAGAAGATAATTTTTTGAAGGATGTGGAGAAAAGGGAACACTTGTGTTGGTAGGAATGTAAGTTAGTACAGCTACTAGTGAAAACAGGATAGAGTTTTCTCAAAGAATTAAAAACGGCCATACTCTAAGTTCTAATAATTTAAAGCTGCATACAACCTAACAATTCCACTTCTAGGTTTAGATCCATTACCATAAAGAGGTATCTGTACTTCCATATTCTTTGCAGTATTATTCACAGTGGCAAAGATATGGAAGCAACCTAAATGGCTATTGGTCAATAAAGAAAGTATGGTATATGTATTCAAAGGCATGTTATTCAGCTAAAAGAAAGAACTCCTTTGCAACAGCACGGATGAACCTAGAGTCCGTTGTGCTAAGTGAAACAAGTGAGACACAAGAAATCAAGTGTCATGTGGTCTCATTTATATCTGGCATATTTAAAAAAAAAAAGTCACATTCCTAGTAACAAGGAGAAGAATGGTGGTTACCAAATGTTCCAATGAGGAAAAAACAGGGATATTTTCTAAGGATACATATTTTAGTTATAAGACTAATAAGTTTAGAGATCTAATATAGAACTTGGTGACTATAGTTAGTAATAGTGTATTGCATACTTCAAAATTTGATAAGATAATAGATATAAAGTGTTCTCATATAAAGGGTAACCAAGGGAGCTGAAGGATATGTGAATTAAATAAATTGTGGAAATCATTTAAAAATATTCATAAATCAACCATCGCATTTTACATCTAAATACATAAATGAGTTAAAATCATTCTATAGCAAAAATGAAAGATTATTTCCAATTTTACTATTATTCAAAGTACACAATAAGGTATTAGTTTGTGACTGTTGGTAGGAAAAAAGGAAAACATCCAACTGAACAGTTTGCAATGTATTTCTAACAATTAAGCAAGTTGAGAAAATTTGAGAGTCAGGATGCTGTCATCTCATCATAGCACTCATGAACCTCAGAGTTGAGTTTTAATTCAGTAAAGCTGAACCAAAAGGTAATTCAAAACAGACAATTTCAACTCTAAATTTATTCAGTCCTTCAACAGCAGACTGTGGGTTTTAAATTTTTGACTTGAATTTTCCAAATATATATATATATATATATATATAATTTTTATGTTTAATCATCAGATAAAAGCTTTTTTTGTTTTTAACGCTTCAGATTATTCATATATATTGGCATAGGTTCATTTATAAATGTTCAATAATATTGTCTGATAGAAGTTCTAAGTTCTCTTTGTTAAGAGATCTCAAAAGACATTTGAAAATCAGTGTGCCCTCAACACAGAAACTTGAATGTGTATATACATGCGACATTGATCATTCATTTCCACAGCCTGGGAAAATCTCTCTGAAATTTCCATGTGGGATCCAGGCTGTCTCTTACATTAGAGTGATATAACTTTGAAAATATTCTCTCTCTCTTTTTTTCCTCTCTTTTCTTTCTTTCTTTTGTTGTCGTTGTTGCTGTTCAGTTGCTTAGTCATATCCAATTCTCTGCAACACAATGGACTGCATCACGCCAGGCTTCCCTCTCTTTCACCATCCCCCTGAGCTTGCTCAAACTCATGTCCATTAAGTCGGTGATGCCATCCAACCACCTCAACCTCTGTCCTCTCCTACTCCTCCTGCCTTCAGTTTTTCACATCAGGTCCTTTCCCAATGAGTCGGCTCTTTTCCAATGAGTCAGATCTTGCATCAGGTGGTCAAAGTATTGGAGCTTCAACTTCAGCATGAGCCCTTACAGTGAATATTCATGGTTGATTTCGTTTAGGATTGATAAGCTTGATCTCCTTGCTGTTCCAGGGACTCTCAAGAGTGTCCTACAACACCACAGTTCCAAAGCATCAGTTCGTGGCTCAGTCTTTTTAACTGTCCAACTCTCATATCCATATATGACTACTGGAAAAATCATAACTTTGACAAATCTGACATTTGTAGGCAAAGTAATATATCTGCTTTTTAATATGTTGTCTAGTTTTATCATAGGTTTTCTTCCAAGGAATAAGCATCTTTTAATTCCATGGCTGCAGTCACTGTCCACAGTGATTTTGGAGCCCAAGAAAATAAAGTCTGTCACTATTCCTATCATTTCCCATCTTTTGCTGTAAAGTGATGGGACCAGATGCCATGATCTTCGTTTTTTTGAATGTGAGTTTTAAACCAGATATTTCTCTATCTTCTTTCACCTTCATCAAGAGGCTTTTTAATTTCTCTTTGCATTCTGTCATAAGAGTGGTGTCACATACATATCTAAGGTTATTGATATTTGTCGCAGCAATCTTGGTTCTATCTTGTGCTTCATTCAGCCCGAGTTTCACATGTTATATTCTGCATAAAAGTTAAATAAGCAGGGTGACAATATACAGCCTTGACATATTCTTTTCCCAATTTTGAACCAGTCTGTTATTTCATGACCCTTTCTAACTGTTGCTTCTTGATCTTCATACAGGTTCCACAGGAGGCAGGTAAGGTGGTCTGGTATTCCCATCTCTTTAAGAATTTTCCACAGCTTGTTGACTTACACAGTCAAAAGCTTTAGTGTAGTCACTGAAGTAAAGTAGATATTTTTTATTCTGGAATTATCTAGTTTTTCCTGTGATCCAATAGATATTGGCAATTTGGTGTCTGGTTTCTCTGCATTTTCTAAATCCAGTTTGTGCATCTGGATGTTCTCGGTTCACGTACTGTTGAAGCCTAGCTTAAGGGATTTTGAGCATGACCTTTCTAGCTTGTGAAATGAGTGCAATCGTGCAGTAGTTTGATCATTCTTTGGCATTGCCTTTCTTTGGGATTCGAATGAAAACTGACCTTTTCCAGTCCTGTGACCACTGCTGAGTTTTCCAAATTTGCTGGCATATTGAGTATAGCACTTAAACAGCATCATCTTTTAGAATTTGAAATAGTTCAGCTGGAAATCCATCACATCCACTAGCTTTGTTTGTAGTTAGGCTTCCTAAAGCCCACTTGTCTTCAGAGTCCAGGATGTCTGGCTCTAGATGAGTGATCACACGATCGTGGTCATTAAAATCATTTTTGCATAGTTCTTCTGTGTATTCTGGACATGTTTTCTTAATATCTTCTGCTTCTGTTAGGTCCATACTGTTTCTGTCCTTTATTGTGCAAATCTTTGCATAAAATGTTCCCTTGGTATCTGTAATTTTTGTGAAGAGATCACTAGTCTTTCCCATTCTATTATTTTCCTCCTTTTTTTTTTTTTTTTTTTTTTTGCATTGGTCACTTAGGAAGGTTTTCTTATCTCTCCTTGCTATTTTTTTGGAACTCTGCATTCAATGGGTATATCTTTCTTTCTTCCTTTGTCCTCTCTTTCTTTCTCAGCTATTTGTAAGACCTCTTCAGACAACCATTTTGCCTTTTTGCATTTCTGTTTTCTTGGGTATGGTTTTGATCACTGTTTTCTGTAGAATGCTATGAATCTCCAAACATAGTTCATCAGGCACTCTGTCTATCAGATCTAATCCTTTGAATTTATTTGTCACCTCCACTGTATAATCATAAACGTTTTGATTTAGATCCTGCTAGAATTGCCTAGTGGTTTTCCCTATGTTCTTCAATTTAAGTCTGAATTTTGCAATAAGAAGTTCATGATCTGAGCCACAGTCACATCCCAGTCTTGTGTTTTTTTTTTTTTTTGGTTTTTTTTTTTTTTTTTTGCTGACTATATATGGCTTCTCTATCTTCAGCTACAAAGAATATAATCAATCTGATTTCGGTATTGACCATCTGGTGATGTCCATGTGTAGAGTCGTCTCTTGTGTTGCTTGAAAAGGGTGTTTGCTATGACCAGAGCATTCTCTTGGCAAAGCTCTGTTAGCTTTTGCCCTGCTTCATTTTGTACTCCAAGGTCAAACTCACATGTTACTTCAGGTATCTTTTGACTTCCTACTTTTGCATTCTAGTCACGCATGATAGTCACGTATGATAAAGACATCTTTTTGTAGTGTTAGTTCTGGAAAGTCTGGTAGGTTTCCATGGAACCATTCAATTTCAGCTTCTTTGGTATTAGTGGTTGGGGTATAGACTTGAATTATTGTGATATTGGATCATTTGCCTTGGAAAGGAACAGAGATCATTCTGTCATTTTTGAGGTTGCACCCAAGTAATGCATTTCTGAGTCTTTTGTTGACTATTATGACTACTCCATTTCTTCTAAGGGATTCTTGTGGGTCAAAGAGTAAAGCATCTGCCTGCAATGCGGGAGACCCGGATTCAATCCCTGGATCTGGAAGATCCCCTAGAGAAGAAAAAGGCAACCCACTCCAGTATTCTTGCCTGTAGAATCCCATGGATGGAGGAGCCTGGTAGGCTACAGTCCGTGGGGTCGCAAAGAGTTGGACACGACTGAGTGGTTTCACTCACTTCATACTTTGAATTAAATTTGTCCATTCCTGTCCATTTTAGTTCACTGATTCCTAAAATGATGATGTTCACTCTTGCCATCTCCTGTCTGAACACTTCTAATTTACCTTGATTCATGCACCTAACACTCCAGGTTTCTATTCAAAATTATTCTGTATAGCATTGGACTTTACTTTCATCACCAGAAATATCCACAACTGGGCATTATTTTCACTTTGTCTCAGCTTTTTCATTCTTTCTGGGGTTATTTCTCTGCTCTTCTCCAACAGTGTGTTGGGCACCTACCGACCTGGGAGGGTTCATCTTTCAGTGTCATATCTTTTTGCCTTTTCATACTGTCCATAGGGTTCTTAAGGCAAGAATGCTGAAGTGGTTTTCTTTTCCCTTCTCCAGTATACCACGTTTTGTCAGAACTCTCCATTATGACCTGTCCATTATGGGTGGCCCTACACACCATAGTTCATAGTTTCATTGAGTTAAGCAAGTTTGTGGTCCATTAATCTGTTTGGTTAGTTCTCTGTGTTTGTGATTTTTCATTCTCTCTGCCCTCTGATGGAAGAGGAGAAGAGGCTTGTACAAGCTTCCTGACGGTAGGGACTGGCTGTGGGAAACTGGGTATTGTTCTGGTGGGCAAGTCCATGCTCAGTGTCTTAATCCAATTTTTTGCTGATGGGTGGGGCTGTTTTCTCTGTAGTAGGGATAATGGTAATGGTGACTGTCTTCAAAAGGATTTATGCCTGCATGCTGGGTCTCCCAGGTCTTTTGTAGTCAGAGCCCCTGACCACACAGCAGGTCACTGTTGACCTGTCACTCTTGACCCACACCTCTGCCAGAGATTCCCAAGCATACACAGGTAAATCTGGCTCAGCCTCTTGTAGGGTCACTACTCCTTTCTCCTGGGTCCTGATGCATGCAAGGTTTTGTTTGCGCCCTTCAAGAGTCTGCTTCCCCTGTCCTGTGGAAGTTCTGCAATGAATTCTTGCTGACCTTGAAATTCAGATGCCCTGGAGATACTCAGTCCTCTTGCCCAATCCCCAGGTTGGGAAGTCTGTTATGGGGCCTAGAACTTTCCCCAAAGTGTGAGAACTTCTTTGGTATAATAGTTTTTCAGTTTGTGAGTCACTTGCTGGCAGTTTTATAGGGGACCTAATGGTGACCTCCTTCAAGAGGACTTATGCCACACGCTCTGCCTCCCGGGACTGCACTTGCAGAGCCTCTGTCCCCGAGGCAGCCCACTGCTGACCCATGCCTCAGCAGGAGACACTCACACACTCAAAGGCAGTTCTGGTTCTGTCTCTTGTGGGAGTCACTGCTCCTTTCCTTCAGCCCTGGTGCACACAAGGTCTTGCTTGTGCCCTCCAAGCATCTCTGGTGGGTATGAGGTTTGATTTTAAATGCAATTGTGCCTCTCTTACCATCTTGTTGTGACTTCTCCTTTGCTCTTGGTCATGAGGTGTGTTCTTTTTTGGTGGGATCCAATATGCTCCTGTGGATGGTTATTTGGCAGTTAGTTGCAATTTTGGTATTCTTGCAGAAGATGAGCTCACTTCCTTCTACTCTGCCATCTTGCATTTCTTGAGAAGAACTCAAAGATATGCGTTAACTTGTTCTGTATATCCCTTGCAGAGGATCTAAGACTTTGTGTTATTGCTGCACTGTTGTTTCTTGCCTGATTTCCCTCTATTTCTGCATTCTCTCATTTTCCTAATTGGTAACTGGCTTCTTGTTTGTAGAAAACAGCTTTAGTCCCATATTCCAAAGAGCAGAATTCTCAGTTTCTTTTTTTAGCATATGGGAATTTACCATAAGCTTTTATATTGACTGGATATTTTCACTTAAGATGAATAATAGCAATTAACAATGTAAAATATCATTTTTCAACTTTGTGATACTCAATCATCATACTGAAGCAATATGATAAATTAAGTTTAGCGTACTTTTCATTCTAAAAATATAGATTAGTAAATATGAATGGATACATTGAACAATTTAGGATGGAAGCAGTTCAATTTGGAATCATTATCCAGTTGGACTTAACCAGAATTTATTTATTTAATTTTTTTTCAAACTCTCATTCTTAAAACATGCATTGGGAGTCTAATAAGTGCCTTGAAAGAAAAGTGAAAGTGAAAGTGGCACTGCTCAGTCATGTCCAACTCTTTGCAACTCCAAGGACTGCCAGGCTCCTCCGTCCATGGGATTTTCCAGGCAAGAGTACTGGAGTGGGCTGCCATTTCCTTCTCCAGGGGATCTTCTGACCCAGGGATCGAACCTGGGTCTCCTGCATTGCAGACAGATGCTTTACCGTCTGAGCCACCAGGAAAGCCCAATAAGTATCTTATATTGGGCCAGATTGAAGCATAATAATTTGTCTTGGGGTCTGGCATGTTATTGGAACAGTAAAGAATATTTCCAATAGAATTTTATGTTTTTTTTGTCCCCCAGATGATTAAAAACTACTGTGGGAATGCTGCTATGAATGATAAAAAAATAGACACTTTTATGGGAAGAATATAATTTTTACAAAAACAATTCTATTTTGTATTTTCAATTCTCTTTGGATTTTAAAGTAGAAAAATATATGAGTGTAAATGCAAGGAACGTATGGTCAATATTGATCAGTGTGGAAACAAGAATGATAACTTAGGCTTAAGATAACTAAAATAAATAAGTATAAATAGAAAAATCATAAGTTTATTTTAAAATTGAACTTTTAAATTTATAATTCAATTAGCTAGGTGATGATCTTACTTTCACTTTTTTAAATACCTGCAGAAATACATGAAAATAAAACTGACTAACATTTCTAAAAGATATTAAAATGTCAAAGAGAATCAACACAAATAATTGTTGTCCTAAAATATTTACCTAACTAAAAAATGCTTCTCATCCTTCCTCAAAGTTTCCTCCCAAATTAAGATAGAAATTTAATCATTGTTACAACCATACCTTCAATTAGATTGACTAATATGCTGTTAGTACTAATTTATATTTTTAAATTTTTATAGTTTATATTCTTTTCTTTTCCTATGTTTAACCAAAAATAATGCACAAAAAATAAGCTTTCTATGGATACAGAATTGTGTATTAGTAATTCCCTGACTATTTTTAAATTACCTCTTCTGCAGCATAATAGATAGTCTGTATCTCCTTCCCTTCAAGACCTTTGTGACGTTAGGTATGCAACTTTAAGGGATACAGAGCACAAGCCTCACAAGTACACTTCTTAATGTCTAGCAGGTGAGAATGGTTCCTTACTCAATACCACTTTTTTTTTTTTTTGCCCACCATACATCACTGGGGAGTTAAACTTTTATTTAAATTTTGGATAGATAGAAAAGAGAGATTTCTAGTACCTTTTTTAATTATTGTAGCTATTTTTTGTCTGTCCCATACATCTAGAAATGTTAAATATTACAGGTGCTAATTAAAAATTCTCTTTTATTTAGCTTATTATGTTTTGTTTTCTCAAGTATAAAATTTGATGTAGCTGAAAGAATATATATATATTTTTAAAGCTAACCCTTCAACTGTGTACACTTTGCAGGGGGAGAAATTGTAAAGAAGTTCTTCATTTAGAGAAATTTTTCCCAGTTGACATATTTTGATTTGGATCGAAATTATGATATTATCTGTATCAGAAAGTACAAAAAGGGAGGGGGGAACATGTTGGAAAGTCCTTATTTCCAAAGCTATACCTTTAGATGTAAAAACATTGACTATACTATAGAAAAATCATAACTATTACTCCAGAGATAAATATAACATTTTTCTCTAAAATAATGCTATGAGTATTTTAGGATTGATTATTGACAATCAAATAGTTGGAATGGAAAATTTTATTTTGTTTCTTTTTATTCCCAAATTATTGCTTATGAGATATATACAACAAGTCTGATTTAACCCAGCTTGGCCCTTCAATGCAAAAGCATGGCTTCTGGGAGGCTCTAAAATGACATTTCCACAAATGTCACTGTGTGTGTTTCCAATGAATGGAGGATGACTGGAATGAGAAGCTGATTTAATTAACCTCAAGAGTGTTTATGCTAGCACAGTTAAAAATAATTCATCTTTATAAAAGACACTGGGAGGAACAAAGGAGAACTGTAGTCCACCACAAAAGAAACTGGTGATTTCCTGGGGAGAGATTATAGTTCTGGGGACTTACTTGCAAAAAGAAAATATTAGAGAACAATATGACACAGACAATTGCTATGTTGAAAATGCACTTAACAGCTAGTAGGAACAGTAACTCTCTAGGTCAGCTCACTTTGTTGAGGACAGCTTTATGTAGGAAGTTATACTTGAGATTTTCTTTGAAAGAAGGAGTGGAGTCAGATTTCTTTTTTTTTTAAGGGCAGGATCTTATCTTATAGGTAAGAGGAGAGAAAATTCTAAGATTTACCTTAGGTGTTACCTCCTTCTTTTCCTGACTTATGCAGTCTGAGATAAATCTATTCAAATTCTCCCATAGCAGATTTCTTATCTGTAGTATACACTGTCATGCAATTAGGTAATTTCTGCCTCAAAATTTGACTGGGAGCACCATGAAGACAAAAAGTTAATGCTGTATTATTTTTGATAAGTATTACTTTTGATAATTCTGTATTTCTAATATTAAGCAGAGTGCCAGGTACCTCTTCCTTAAATGTGAGCTGTTTGGCTGGCTGACTGACTGGCTGGCTAGTTGACTGATTGGATGGACAGATGGATGGATAAGAAGATTGGATGGATGGATAGATATGTCCTAAAGTCATATATGAATAAGTACCTATGGAGTTATAACAACTATGAGTGAAATGTCCTGTCTGAAACAGTATGTGTTTGGGTGGCATAATATTAATATATTTCATTGTGTGAAGGTGACATCTCTTTATGCATTATCTCAGAGGTCAGGGAGATGAGTCTGCAGCTGACCTGAAAAGCTTTGGGAAAGTCACTGAGAACTCTTAGGAGAGTGGCCTCTTAGAATTAGTAATCTGAGCTGACGGAAAGGGCTTGATGACAGCAACTGCAGTAATCTGGGCCTAGAGTGATGACCAAAGGAGTGGCAGTTAGTATGTAGCATTTCAGGCAAGTCCTAAAAACTCAAAATAAAGGATCTCCAAGAAATTTATGTGCATATTATAATGGCAATGAAGAAGAGGGAAGAGTCAGGACCCATCCAAAATCTTGAGTTTGGACTATTGGGAAATGCCAAATTATTGGCAGAATTGAAAATTTGGAAGAAAAAAAAATTGCTTGAGAGATACTTGTAGTAAATAAACTGTGCTCTGGACCAATGGTGCACAGCATACAATGCAATTTAAATGATATCCTTTACTATAGGCTCAAAGGTCATTCATGGCCCACATTATTAGAATAATTAAGATGACTTTTCCACTTACCCACAAAGCATCCTTTTCTCCCACTTCCTCCCCACCCCAAACCCCCAATATGCTAATTTTGCAGTCTTGATGTCAGCTAAAATACCAGTTATTTTCTCTGGGTTATTAGTTGATGGAGTTTTTATCCATCACAGTGATATGTTCACTGATTACTGAAGGCACAAGAGTCATCAAGCCTCAAAAGAATATTTCAATATTTAGGGAAACTCATGACACGATAGTCCTTTGCTCAAGCTTAGAAACAAACAAAAATGTTGAAGGAAATATTATCAATATTACCAAAACCATTGCAGAGATAGTTATTGTCATTGCTATCTTAGACCTCTAATTGCTTGTAAAGTAACTCTAAGTTCCTAGTCTATAACAAAAAGAGAGTATTATAGGATCTCCAACTTATAACTTCAACTTATGTGGATAAATTTTCCACATGTTAATAATATGCTTTAAATTTGTATGTAAATTTTAAATAGAATACTCAACAGATAAATAGATACCAAAGTGTTTGGCTTTTAGTCTTGTTTGTCTCATTCAATACTTTGTGACTTGCGGGAATTGATTTAATCTTTTCTGAACCTTAGTTTCCTTGTCTGTAAACAACTTTTTGAATGTACATGTGTATTGGATATAAAATGCACTATGTGAGTAGAAGCTATTGCTGGTATCACTGTATATTAATATTATTTAAACCTCTACTTTGTTAAATTAATTAACAGTAACTTTAAAATATTAATAAAATAATAGTTAAGTAGATAAAAGTATATTAAAATTAATCAAAGTTATTCTTACACTCAGGTTTATATTAAAATAGCACCATGTTACCTGCTTTGGAAATTTAACCTGAAATAATAGAGCCCGCTTACTATTTTGCAATATTTAGATTAGGTAAATCATGTCAAAACACATTCTGTAAAGAGAATTCTGCAAAATAGAATATATACACAGTTGTCTGAATTAAATTTATGTTTCCTAAATTTTATTCTGTAAGATTGATTTCTTTCACTCATTTTGTGCAAGATAGACCTGGTTCTAGAAATAGTTTCCTGAGTAAATTTTAATTTTAATACTTCACTGAACTATCAACTTTTTGGCATAAAATTACACAAAATATAGATTACCATTTGATGATATCAGCAATGTCACAACTTTGCTTAAATACCACTTTGGTCACTACTTGAATTATTCAAACATGTTATGTTTCATATGTTAATTTTCTCCTCTCTGCAGTTCCCCAGTGTCTTCTAATTGAAATATTATAGATCTTTCTATACCCTTTGACTATTGCTCTACAGTCATAGTTTTCTAGAAAATACCCTGTCATTAATTACCATTATTTAGCCATTTGTTTTCTTATTTTCATGGGAATGATAGAAACATTTTTGAAAACAGAGACTCTTTATCTCTAACTCTTATGACAGATTGTATAGTAGCATATATATAACATAGATGCCCATTAAATATTGTTGTGGGGCTTCCCTGGTGGCTAAATGGTAAAGAATCTGCCTGCCAATTCAGAAGATGCTAGTTCAATCCCTGCATCAGGAAGATCCCCTGCAGAAGGAAATGGCAATCCACTCCAGTATTCTTGCCTGGAGAATCCCATGGACAGAGGAGCCTAAGAGCTACAATCCATGGGATCACAAAAGAGTCAAACACAGCTTAGCAACTAAAACAAACAACAAGAAATATTGTCTGCTAAATTTTACAAAATGGCAGTTACTTTGTTCACAATGGTGTTAGCTAGTTGTACACAATCTAGATTTTGAACAACTTTGAAATATTTTGAATGAAGTCAACTGGTGGCTGCTGAAACTTTCTTGGATCAAATTTAGTTTTCTATAATTTTTGTCCTTTCTTTATTCTTTGAAAAAATAAACTCATTTGAAATGAGTGATTAAATATTGAAGCCTAAGCATTAATTCCTTTCTTTATTTTGTCATAGCAATTTCCAGAGCAATATCCCTGTCTATTGTGTAAGCTCATAAAATGTAGTTGATAGAACTGCTTTATGTTTCAGAAGTCACAAATGTCACTTATGTACAAGTGATATAATTCATTCAAACAGGAAACCTTTTTAAACCTTTAAAAAACCACGTACGGATGCATGATAATTATATTTGTTAAAATAATATTATAAGTAGGATGACACACTAGTGTAAAAATGGGGTACATGAGTTCCATAAAGTTTTAAGAAGTCTTTAAGCATAAATTTAAGTGCCTATGTTCATTTTTTCACTCATTTGGAAAACCCTGCCAGATAGTTCTTGATATTTATTTAGTTATAAAATTTTTCTTTAACTTTATACTTTATTTGTAAGATATGATTTTCTTAACATTCATTTGAGGGATCAAAGTCTCCATTATACTTGTAACACAGTGGAAGAAAATAAAGGTCAAATGATGAGTTCATAGTTCTAAAGCTAAGAGTGGCAGCTAAGAGCAGAATATCAAGTCCAGATCACTACTTTCTCTCAGAAAAATTCTATCTTCTTAACTGAATAAAACAGAAGAAACAAGAGGGAAGAAGGCAGGAAGACATAATAAAAGAAATATGAAACAATCACTTTGGAGTTTTATCTTGTCATTATATGATAAAGACATGATAAGCATGAAATGATACTCAGTTTTACTCTTGTTAATTTCCCTGTTTGTCTGAAACATTCTGAAAAACCTTTTCTTGGTTACGTGTTGAAATACTAGCTGCTAATTGTGTGTTTAGTATTAAAGTGTCATAAGATACAGTTTTTTCTTTTTTCTTTTTTTTGGTTCCAGTTAGTTTTTAATGAAAGATTGTGTAAGCTCACTAGAAGGAGCTGATGATTTTATCCCCTAGTCTCTTGCTGAGCTACATTAGGAGGACTGTCCAGACTATTAAATTTCTATATATTAAAGTCTTCTCACCTCTGCTGGGGACTAACAGGTTGATTGAAAGTAAGAAACAGTTGGACAGCTAAGAAGACCAAAAGCACCAGAAGGTGGATGATAATGTTCCATGATAGATATATTTTTGGCTGGAATTATTTCATGTTTTAAAGAAGATCTTGCAGCATAACTTAATTAATTTCCTGCAATAAATCTAACTTGATTGTCTGAAAATATTACTTGAAACTCAAAAATAGCAAATAGAAATATCTTTGTTCTTTCTATAATAAACCGATGGGTTTTCCTCTTAACTAGCTGTATTTTCAAGTATTTTCCTTTCATTAATATGATACTTTTAATATATGGTCTAATTTATCTTTATTAACCCTCAATTAAATCCCTCATTCAGTTTATTTGATATAGTGTTATCAAAGCTGAATGTGCTTTTATGCATATTGCCAAATATGTCTGTGCATGGAATTTCAAAGGTTTTCTTTTTACAATAAGATTTTTAACCTGTCCTCTTAATTCAGTCTCTTTAATCCTAGGATTAACCTAGCTACAATTCTCTAATCTTTTCTTTAAAGTATTGCAGTGTTTTTTTGCAATGGAGTGAAAAGGTGAAAGCAAGGGTCCAATTACGGCCTGCCCCTTACAATGTGAAATGCAGCGTTCGTTCAGTTTATCTTGCACCTGCATGAGGTTGTACACACTCACTGCCGCACACAGTGTATGACTTTCTCTGGGGATGTAGTTGGAGTTCTGAAGGTCTGAGTCATCAAAAATTCACTTTTTTATCTGCTTCTTACAAAACTGTATGAATTTCCGGTATTAGGTCATCCATAAATACGCATAAATCAGGGTACAGATTTCCACATCTCAGATTCACCATCTTCTTAGACTTGAATTTCTATTTTGACCTGAGAGTTTCCTATCTAAAGACCCAGGAACTAAATTTCCCACTTGCTTTTGATTTTCTTCTTAACTGGCTAAGGAGAGAAAAAAAAAGTCTATTTACCCAAAATATTACCAAATTAGGGCCTAATTGCTGTGCGGTAACTAGATGATTAAAATGTAAATAACTATGGTTAGGTTCATATGAGAAGAAGGTAAGATTTTTGTAGCTTCCTAAAACTGACAGAAATAAGTCAAATATAGTCTCCCTAAACAGTATTTTTTCAGTGTATGAAAATATGAATTAGTGATTTGCTAAAAACACATGCAAGATAAGGATCTAATCATATTTTCTTGTCTTGCAACATTAAACTTAATCCACTAAATACTCAACTTTTACAAATTATTAATATAAGATGAATTTTATTCACTTTACTTCATTTCTTCAAGTAATTCGATAACAGATTAGCTTTCTGTTTTTGCTAGATTGAATCTTGTAATCTTCATGTACTTGGTATTTATAAAGAACTGTAGTAAGAAACAAATGGAGAAAAAAGAACTCAGTCCTGACCCTCTCACATAAATTTAATTGGAAATAAAATATAAAAGTGTCACACACAAAGGAATATTATTATTATTTTGCAAAAAGAAAAAAAATCATGAGTAAATTTATTGAGAAAAGTTGCATTAGTATGGGCAGATTCTTCTGACATAGATACATAATATATGGTAATTATTCCCAATTATATTCCTTAAAACATTATCTCTCTTTTTTGTTAACAGGTCTTCCTATCAGAGTGAAGGAAAAATGTGCTTCAATTAATTGCATGATCATTCTTCTATCGATAAGTTTTCATGCAAGATAACGTTTAGGGAAAATGTTGACTTTCTAATTTTAGGGCCCAAATCTCTAGCTGTATTTTAGGAGCTCTTTTATTTTCTTTCCTTCCACCTATTAATTATAAAATATGTTACTGATTTAGAAATAAACTTTATATGTCTACTTTTTAAAAAATAATTTTATGTCAGAAGGTTAGAATAAAAATTAAGGAATTCTAGTTTTTAGGTCCATAGTTTTACTAGATTAAAAAATTTTCAGCATTTAACTGATACTATTATTTTAACCTTTCTGATATGACAGTCATCATAAACATTGCTTCATTTTATATGAACATACTTCTTGATCTTCAGTCATTTTCCTGGAGAATCAAGACAAAATTTGCATTCACCTGTTTCACCCTAAATATAGAATCTGCTTTAACCTGCATGATAGGAGACTAGCAATGTCCTTTTCCTATGTGGCATGGATCTTCCAATATATGTTTTAAGTCCTTGTAAAGACTTTTGATAATTTAATTTCTTCCAAGTGTACCCTCATTTTAGTCAGTCAGTTCAGTTGCTCAGTTGTGTCCAACTCTTTGCGACCCCGTGGACTGCAGTACGCCAGGTTTCCCTGTCTATCACCGACTCCCAGAGTTTACTCAAACTCATGTCCACTGAGTCAGTGATGACATTCAACCATCTCAGCCTCTGTTGTCCCCTTCTCCTTCCACCTGCAATCTTTCCCAGCATCAGGGTCTTTTCCAATGAGTCAGTTCTTTGCATCAGGTGGCCAAAGTATTGGAGTTTCAGCTTCAGCATCAGTCCTTCCAATGAATATTCAGGATTGATCTCCTTTAGGATGGACTGGTTGAATCTCCTTGCAGTCCAAGGGACTATTAAGAGTCTTCTCCAAACCACAGGTCAAAAGCATCAGTTCTTCGGCACTCAGCTTTCTTTATAGTCCAACTCTCACATCTATACATGACTACTGGAAAAACCATAGCCTTGACTAGACGGACCTTCGTTGGCAAAGTAATGTGTCTGCTTTTAGGCTTTCGTACCTCATTTTATGTTTTCTTTTTTTCCTACCTACCCTTCAAAATTTCAACTAGCAATTATTTTTAACAGAATTACTGTATACATTGGGATATAGTACTTATTTTATATCATAACTTTCCCTTGTCGTCTTCTTTTGTTTAATTTACACATGTGCATTTTGTCTTTAATATAAGTGCTGAGTGTCTTTAATATAAGATTAAGTGTTGAGTTGTCAAGCTTATCAAATTTCAGCTACTCTTTTTCTAAGGTTACCACCTTGATGCTGGGATAAAGCTTTGCTAATGAACTTCCTGTTTCAAAAATCAAAAGACGCAGGTGTTTTTACCTACAACAAAGACAGAAGTACATAATAACAGAACTTGCATCTACCCCCAAACTTACATATTTCTCCTCTAATATTTACTTGTTTGAGTTATGTTCATCTGAAACAAATAGACTGCCTGATACTTCTCCAGCAGAAATGGTTTTACTCAGTGGAATTGAAATTTGCTGTCTGTAGCCATGACAAGCCACATCCAAGTCCCAGCACAGATGGGGAAAGAGAACGCCTTTATACAGCTGAAAAGGACATTGGAAGGGCTCTAGTAAAAAGAGTCCACGGCTTTTGATTGGCTGGGTTATTGCCAGGAAAGAAGAGAAATGTTTCTTTTTCCTGTTAGGTTGGACTATCTTTGCAGGGTATGAGAGCTCTCCCTTCCGGTTTCCCAACTCTATTTAATTGAGGTTTCTGTTTGTTAACTTTTACAGATGTTATAATTCTTTCTAATATGCTAATATTTTCAAAAATTTAAACTCTTTAGGGTTATGAACTATTTTTTATTAGCACAACAAAGTTTCAATGAAATTCTCATTATAGCTCTACCACTCTGACTCCATTTCTTATAATTTTTTTTTTTTTTTAATTTCTTCTAATGCATAACATTCTTGGCAGGGGGACAGAAAAAGTCTTATTAGGGGAAAGTAAAATAATTTCTTTCCTGTGGAAGCTTTCTAATAGTTAAAACTCATAACTTCATTTTCTGTGCCTCTGAGCTACACTATGTAGAAGTCAGTCCTGGTAAGTTATAATTAGACATGTGGGATAATTCTAATGATGTCTTACAACTGATGAAATCAGTCTTAGCCCTGTCTACCACCTGATTACCATGGAAACCATTGCTGGCCAACCGAGTAATTCTTATCAAAAGGAATTATTATTAATCCTCCTAGTGTATGTTGGCTAGGGATTTGCACAGCTTTTGTTCAAGTTTCTTGTGGAGGCTGAAAGGTCCAGTAAGGGTAAATATTAATTCTTAATGTGCTGGAGAGGAAGAATGGCTTAGTCTCTGTGGGGCACAACTGACTCTTGGTAAATCAGATATTAACAGATTATAGGATCAGCCTTGCACTCCCAGGGATTAGAGATAAACAGGTGAATTTGTAGAGGAGGAAAATAATTTCTAAAGCTGACTTAAACCAAGGCATTGCCTTGTAAAATTGGAATTTAAACAAGGAAGAACGTGCCAGAAATTTGAAATTTGTGCAATAATGTTTAGGATAATTTCCAAGAAACTAGATGATAACAGTGAACACTTATTGTTCTCCTTTGCATATGTGTGCATATGAGATGTGGAGGGTGATGCTCAAATGTTAGTGATAAGAGGCACAGCACTGTTTAAAAATGTTCTTTATGTATTTTTCTAGACATTACTATACTATATTATGTACTTCAAAGACCCTTAAGAGGGTAGATCTCATTTAAGTGTTCTTACCTCATTTAAATGCAAATCCCCCCAAATAAAATAAAATTCAAAAATTGTGAAATCAGAGTTGACATAATATATACTGCCAAGAACTGAAGACAAACTCTTAATTAAAAGACTCATCATGTAAACTCATGTCATGTAAAGTTGTGACAAAAGCCATGTGTCCTCCAAGCTTGCAGTTACATTCCAAACTAAAAAAAAATAAAAAAAACAAAATATGAAGATCAGCACTGCTAGTTATATTAACATTTTGTCATTATTCATCATGAACATTTTAAAACTCCTTTGTCTTATTAGTTTGTTGGAATTATAATGAGTATGTAGAAGCTAAAGTAAGAATAACAGAAGAACTAATTCACTCAGAACAATGGAAATTTAGAACCTTGCAAAATGTTACATTTTTAAAAATATTATTCCAGTATTTAAAAAGCTACACTTTTTGACCAATTGAGGCCCATCGTCAATGCCAACTAAAAATGGTTTCTGCTTGTTAGCCAAGGGATGAATGAGTTGATTTTGAAGTGCTCATTGTGGCTTTGTCTTAAATCTGTTTATTTTACGAAAGATAAGATAAAACAAAACTAATATTTTCTGAATTGTATTTTGGCCACTCTGACTTTGCATGTTCTTTAATGTATTTCTTGTCTGTTTTAGTTTTCTGGTGTGTGTGGTTAACCTCATACTTTGTTCTTGCTTTGGCATTCAGTCAGGGTTTGAATTAATACCTGCGGCATGTAATTTGGGCTTGCCTTAATGAAATGTGTTAATTTCCTCAGCTGTGTAAACTGAAAAAGGAAATATAATGTAAATATACCTGAAATTAGGACCTACCACTTACATATTTTCCTAACTTAATAAATTTAATCATGAAAGTAAATTATGTGTATTTAATATGTATTTCATTCATCACTGGTAAAATCCAAAGAACCTGAAAAGAAAAACAGAAAAAAAGTTATGATGCTATTATGTGATATGAGAGTTCAAACAATTTCAAAAACAAATTAATCATTTGTTATGAAATTAATATTTTATGCTAATAACATATCTAAAGTTCACACCAAAATTATTTAGATCAGATTAGACTGAAAAACAGCAAACAAAAGTGAATTTCTTCTTTAAACAATTAGAATATTTCTTATTAGGCTGAAATCTAAAATTTATTAATTTGAATGGTTAATTCATTTTATGTATATTAATAATTAATTCCATTTTTTGGAAGAGTTCATCTGTTCAGAATTATAGAATTATTTCATTATATTCTTTTTCAGTGAAAAGAATGCTGGTCCATGACCTCATCAGCAAGGAGGACTGGGTTTTGAACATTCCTCCAACTAATTTATTACCTGACCTAACATTAATATAATGATCAGACTATGCTATTTTAGTCTCCCTTTTCTCTCATTCTACTATAAGAGTGCATTTATATACACTGACAATTCTCCAAGGAACTTCGTGGCAATCTCTAACCTTCCTTTACTTTTTCATGCAGCCATTACAAGGTACTCACAGAAGAATCAAGCTAACTGCTATAGGTAACAACCACTTTTGACACAGGTTTTTAACAAGACAAGAAACTTTGTAGAAGCAGAAGGTAGAATCCCCCCATTCTTTTATATGGTTGGAAAATATAACATGTATGTTATTATGTTGATACTAGATACATTTGCCTAACATTTAGTTTAAATTAGGAATCCAGCTAGATTATTCTGACATGGGATTCAAATTTCCTATTTGTATACATCATCTGACAGGTAGGTATAATCTTAAAATATATAAAGATATGACTTTAAGATTTATAATATAGAAATCCAGAAACACTATAGTAGCTAAGAAATGTAGTGCTGAGATGTCAGAAACATGCACTGCTTTTACCCTATTTCTTAGTTATATTTGTGGTGTTTTTCATTATTCACCAAAGATTACTCTTTTCTTTTCTTAATTCATAAAATAAAAGCACTAATTTAATAAAATATAAAGTAACATATTTAATAAAAATATAAAGTAATAGGAACCAGCCAATTGATGAGTTTAGCTCTAAACATTATTATTTTAAAGTTAGTCTATTAACTTTGGAAACCTTTTCCTTATGTTTAGGAATTACAAAGCAAACCAATGTGGTTAAAACACTTTATGCATGTACTTTAAAGTATCTTTTAACAATTATTATTTCCGATGGAAGAATTTACTTAGTACTTTAATTGCTTTGTAAATATACATATTCAAAATGAAACTTTTTTTTTTTTTGCTTCAATTTATTTTGAGGTGGTTGTCCTAATAATTTCCCTCTATTCTTTCAAGAAAGAAAAATTAAAAAAAAAAAAGTCTCGCGGATTTTCGTTGATTTGAGAATACATCATTTTTCTCTAGTTTTGGTGGATAATTTGTGAAAACACTGGTGATGTTCAGACTTGTTAATGCAGCTCGTCTTCTTGCACCGTAGAGTGTTTCATCCGCCAGAGCTGTTACAAAGATAACACACTTCACTTGCTGTTGAAGTCGCATTCAAAAAGTGGTTTTAATGTTCTAGAGATGTAAATGGGGTGTATGGTAGAGTGGCAATAAAAAAGCAATTTCATTTAGGAAAACTCATTTCTTAGTGTATATCCTGTGAAGGGATATTGTTTGATTAAAATAAAAGACATTAAAATTCAATAAAGACAGAACTATCATGGTTGAAGGAAGTTGAGTCATTTTAAAGTTAATTATGCTTGTGGTTAATCTTGTGAATGTGCAGCTAATATATGTGGTGCAAAATCTGTATGTTTTCATGAAATTATATTTTGAAATAAGATGAGTAAAATTCTGTTAGACACACTGAGAAATATGCTGACAAGGAGAACACGTGGAAGGAAAGTAGCACAGAACAAAAGAGTAAGACTATGAGGACCTCCTTAGAAAAAAATTTAAAACATCTGAAAACAATGCTGTTAGATACATCTGTCAAGCGTGTGCATTTAGTGAAAGAAGAAATGCAACAGGGTTTATTACCCAGCTTGTAGAAGACCCTGTCTCTCAGAGCCCCTATTCCTCCCTATTGTTAACCATGTGCCTCTAAATTTGATTTCATAGTTTTCTGAACTTATTTTCTCATTGTAAGTTGGAACTAATGATATCTGTTCTGCATATATCATATTGCAAAGAATATAAAAATATTACATTCACTGTAGAATTACATAGTTTCATTAAAATATTTTTATTAATAGATGTATAATATTCATTACAGAAACTGGTTTAACTTTTGAAGTCTGCAGCCAAAATCATTTCCATACATGAAGCACAAATTGATAATAAAATAAGCAATGGCCTGATTTCTTTTGGCAATGGTTAAGACAGTTTTCTCTATAAATAAAAGTGGCAGTGACATCAGAGTTGGCATACATGCCTCCTAGATCAAAAAATAAAGGCATAAGGGAAAATCTGAAATGTTCGTTTATGATTAAGCTGCAAAATTTACCCAATTGCTGCTGTACTGGCTTGAGTTGGCCAGCATACAGAATACAACAATGCATCTGTATACATTGTCTGATGGATACACCAACTGTCTGATGGATGAACTCGCATCATGTGGAGAGAAATTAGTTTCTATCTTCCATCCAATGTAAAGAACTATGCCTCAATTATGAAACATATTTAAGAAGACTTATTGTTTTTTTCTCCTAAAACACCTAGGTTTTTTATCATTTATGACACAAGATTAGCTCAAGGCAAACTTTAATATGTTCAAGAAATGTTTATTCCAGAAATTAAGGATAAAATATAAATTTACAGTGTATAAGGAGCTGTGGAATTAAATACTGAAAATAATTTCTTCTAATCCTTTATTTATTCCTCTAATACATAGAACTGTGGCAGTATTTTAGGAACACAAAATAAATGTGAATCTCACAAAAGCTATGGACAAATTCAGGGAATATAGTGAGAAACTAAAAGAGTTCAGTTCAGTTCAGTCGCTCAGTCATGTCCAACTCTTTGTAACCCAATGAACCGCAGCATGCCAGGCCTCCCTGTCCATTGCCGACTTCCGGAGTCCACCCAAACCCATGTCCATTGAGTCGGCAATGCCATCCATCCATCTCATCCTCTGTCGTTCCCTTCTCCTCCTGCCCTCAATCTTTCCCAGCATCAGGTTTTTTCAAATGAGTCAACTCTTCGCATCAGGTGGCCAAAGTATTGGAGTTTCAGCTTCAATGTCAGTCCTTCCAATGAACATTCAGGGTTGATTTCCTTTAAGATTGGCTGGTTTGATCTCCTTGCAGTCTAAAGGACTCTCAAGAATCTTCTCCAACACCACAACACCACAACACCTTTAGGATCTCCAACACCACAACGCCTTTAGGATCTTTAGGATCGACTGGTTGGATCTCCTTGCAGATGTGATACAAAAATTTGTGTAATTTATAGAATCCCTTGAAGCCTAATACCATGAATACATTGCATGAACAGTATCATGAACAAGAGGGCCTTATTTTTTAAAAGTAAGCCCTAACAGGAATCTCCTAATAATAGTAAAAACACCATTTATAACAGCTGGGTTGCCACCATTTATTGACCATTCACTGCATAAGAAGCAGCGTGTGTGAGTGTGTGTGTGCTCAGTCATGTCCAACTCTTAGCAACCCCATGGACTATAGCCCACTAGGTTCCTCTGTCCATGGGATTTTTAAGGCAAGAATTTTGGAGTGGGTTGCCATTTCCTCCTCCAGGGGATCTTCCTGACCTGGGGATTGAACCTGTGTCTCTGTGCCTCCTGTATTGGCAGGCAGATTCTTAACCACTGCTCTACCTAGGAAGCCCAAGAAGCCACATACTTTACTGTATTTATTTATCTTTTAATCAACTAAACAAATATATTATTAGTAACCATATTTCATAGGTGAGATAAATAAAGCCTACAACATAAAATAAATTTTGTCCCAAGTGTATGCAGATAAGTGATTGTGGCAAATAAAACTCCAATAAACTATGGGAAATGAATCAAAGAAATTGAACACATGATGCTGGGCTAGTAATGAACAATAGAGACCTTCCTAAGGATGATGGCAAGGTACAGAATGAAAATTGAGGAAGGAATTACTTTTGCATCCTATGATAACCCGTACTCTTTTTACAGAATTTCTATACAAATATTTCTCCATGATTTTAGATTTCAACCAGATCCATTTACTTTGTTTAGGATCAAATTATCCAGATTATAAACACAATGGGGGTGTATTGGACCACATTTTTCAACATTGGGAAGAATTATCCTTTCTCACCTTCTTTCACTAGTTATAGCTTTCTTTGCTTACTGGGTTGACTTCAGGGATAGTATTAGGGTATGCTTGCTGCTACAACAACTGCAAATCTCAGTAACAAAGCACAGAACTGTTTATTTCTTCTTGTATCACTGTCAAGAGTAGGTCAGAGATGAGGTTCTTTGTTGTTATACAATTTGTTAGGTCTTAGCCACCTCTCTGGATCCTTTGAATCTGCCAGACAAGGAGAGAGAGAGATGGAGGAACTTTATGCTGCATGTTTATGAACTGGGTCTGCAGGTGGTGAATGACATGCCTGTATACACTCCATTGATCACATTAGTCACATACCTGCTATCCACCAAGAAAGAACGAGAATTATTTTCTTGACACATGCACAGAAGAAAAAAGAAAATTGTTTTGTAAATAATTAACCAGTCTCTGCCATTTTGTCTAAGAGCTGTTTACTGATTCAAATAAGTTATGCAACAGCTATTTAGCATTACTCCCTTACTAGTGTCTAAATGATATGTGATGTGAATTCCCAATCACTTCAGATAAAATGATTTCCCTCTGAGGTCAAAGAGTGGCCAAGATGCTTATTTTTAAATAAACTTTTTTGTTGTTGTTGAACTATCATAGAATTAGATAAAAGTATACATGTCCTAAATATACTTTCATAAATTAAGAAAAAAAAAATCATATAAGCAGAACCCAGATCAAAAACCAGAACATTACCTACCTTTAGACTTCCATCTGGGGCTCCCTTCCAGTTCTCTTTTAGTGTATGTCTTTTGGTGCACATATGTATGGAATTATTTTAAGTACAGACATAAGAGTAGATTTGTGGGGCATAAAATACTTTTCTTTTTTTCTAGTTTTAGCACATATTGCCAAGCTAAACAATATTCCAAAATTGTTATGCCAATTTACACTCCCGCTCACAGTACATGAGACTTCTGGGTGTGCCACATCTTTTCCAGTAGTTGGTATTTACAGTCTTTTTTGTTGTTGTTGTTATTTCAAACAACCATTCTGTTGAAATGTAAGCTACTTCATTGCAATTTGATTATATTTTCTTGATGGCTAACTATTAAATACCCTTTCAGCCACTAAGTTTCCTGATTTTTGTAAGAATCCCACTCAAGCGTTATTTTTTTTTTTCTATTTATTTCAAAGTACAATGTGAAAAGTTTAGAAGTGGCGTTTGTGATTTTACCATTGTTTTCAACAAGATGAGAATGCAGGAATTATGTATAGAGTGATACTACCGTCTAGATTTCAGCTTTTTCACTGTGGAGTAAAGTGAGTATAGGGATCTGATCCATTTGATCACAAGTCCTTTGTGCAAACCAAAGAGAGTCACTTCTTGTCTATTCTCATGAAGAACTTACTCACTGGAAAAGACCCTGATGCTGGGAAAGATTGAAAGCAAGAGGAGAAGGGGACGACAGAGGATGAGATGGTTGGATGGCATCACTGACATGAGGGACAAGAGTTTGAATAAGCTACAGGAGTTGATGATGGACCCAGGGAAACCTGGAGTGCTGCAGTCCATGGGGTCACAAAGAGTCAGACACAGCTGAGCGACTGAACTGAGCTGAACCTCAATTTGACAGGAAAAAGTTTTTATTATGACTTTTTTGTAATTCATAAATGTGTGGTTTCTGGGAATATGTTCGTTTGGAAGAAATACATAAGAAAAGTTCAGCACACTACTGAATGAAAATAGCTCATGAAAATTTCTATCAATTTGACTCTAAAAAAGATTGCAATAACATAAAATAAATTAAAAGCATATTACAATCATATGTTATATGTAAGTTTAAGAAATTTAAAAGAATGAAGCTTAATCCTGTTATGTTTATGTCAACAATTATGACATTTAATTGAGATTAAGTCATACTTTAGACTTCCAAAGTCAACTCAATGTGGAAGAAATGACCCCAGAAAGTAAATTTAGTATACCAAACTATGTTCAGAAAGTGTTCAGGACATAGAGAGAAGTAGAATTTGACAACTCAGAAGCAAAGAGAGAAAAACTAAAATTATTTTTGCCAAACAAAGATAGATTAAAACTTTTGAAAGTTTCCAGAACTACAGAGATCATGGTCACCCTCTAAATATTTAATTTAAATTGAAATAATACAAATCCATAAAGCATGAGAAAATCCAGCAAAATGAGATTTATTCTTATGATTACTAGGCAATGATTTTTTTAAGTATCAACTCTTTTGTAAAATAATGCTCTAGCTTTGTTTGCATCCTAACACTTCTAAATATAATACCTGTGTACCATTAGGATGAAGAGTGAGATAAAATCACTGACATCTAAGCTACCAAGATAATACTAAAAATTCAGAGCACTAGATAAAGGCATTTCCTGTCCCCAGCCCATTATAATCTTCAAGTCTGGTCTGCCTTTAGCTATGGGATACTAACATAGGATTTCTCTTTTAGCTGTTCAACTTTTTGTGAATATCTGAAGATGATTAAAACAGAAACATTTTCTCATCCACTATTAAAGACAGTATTATTCTCAGGCAATATATAGTGTCTCTAGTCTTCATTTTTGTCATTCTTAAGTAAGTTTTAATGAATATTATGTGAAAATACTTTGCTGTATATAATATCAAAGCCTTAGCATGTGAGTGAACATGAAATGAGTTAATCTTAGGAAAGTTATTAATATATATTAAAGTATTATCACTGCTTTAAAATACTAATGACTTTCATGCACCAAGTTGTCTCATGTGATAAGAAAGCAATTAGCATACTACCAATCCAAATATTATGATAAGCGTTTTATATAGAATTACCAGCTTTGATAAAACTCTGGTAGTTTCCATTTAATAACTAATTCATGTGCTCTAGATAATGTACTAATACCCACTATGGACATGGCATTTAAGGAGTCATATATCCTGTTCATCTTTTTCCAAATATATTTCCACTTAAAAGAGGCAAAAGAGCTAGATAGTGAGAGTTGCTTATCTACAGACAGCCAAAATAATTTCACTTTACTTAATACTTTAATCACAAATAATAATTAATTTTAAAGCTACTTTTCCAGACTGAATTCTATCATTTCCCCCAAAATATCCTGAAATGTAACTTATAGGGAAAAAAAAAAAAGCAGTTTTCCCAAGCTCAATAATAAATCCTTTACATTTTCATCCTTTCCCTGAAATAACCTCCACTTGTGATTTCCACACTCTAATCATCCTTCCAGTCTTAAGTCAAATTTCACTTCCAACACAGCCTGTTCTGATTTCTAGGCAGTTAGATATTCCCTTTCTTGGGCTATTCTAGCACATTTTCGCACTCTATTATAGTATTTTGCATTATTATTGAGTTACTTTACACATCATTCTCCTTTTCAGCAGGACTCATAGACTCCTTAGTGTTATGACATATCTTGGAGAGGTTCACAGGTTTTGTTTTTATAACTTGATGTTGAAAAAGCAGTTTTAAAATGAGCATTATTTTCAGTTTATATGAATGCTATTTTAAACCTACATGTAGTCTAAGATCATGGGATTTTTTTTTTAATGATGACATTTTTTACTACAACATTACAGTTTTCTTGACCTTTTTCATTCTTTTTTTGAGTCAACAAGCATAGATTATTCATATGCTACACACTGATTTCTACTCATGAGGGAACTGTGAACAAAACAGAGAAATTCTCCACTTTAATATACCTTACTTTAGAGCCATGAAAAGCAGAACTAAACAAAGGAGTATGTGACATGTAATGTCAACCCAAGAAAGGCACAGTGGCTTTTCATTTCATTTGAAGTGACCTACTAAATACTGAAATTCCGCTGAGAATAAGAATGAAAATTACCTGATATGTTGTATTTACTATGTAAAATCCAGAATGGTTAAAGATGTTCAAATGTCCCATGTATTTGTCAGTTGAAAGAGAGCTGGAGAGACTCACGTGAAGACATGTCATTAAAAATGAACCAATGTCACCTAGTATCAAACTGACTTCCTTACAGATTTTGATACAATGTTTGAAATTGCCAGCCACTTTCACAGACTATCTTGGTCATTTGTATTTTATATATTCCTATTGCTATATACACTTTAAATTAAATTTGTAATGGATCCAAATTTATCACCATTATTGTATTCTACTCTTAGGTATTGAAAATTAATTATAGCATTTTGACCATAGACAATATCTATCCATCTGCTGTACTGGTTTCAAGTAAAATTTTCAAAAGTAATGTCAGTACAGTTCAGTTCAGTCACTCAGTCGTGTCTGACTCTTTGTGACCCCATGAACCGCAGCACACCAGGCCTAACTGTCCATCACCAGCTCGCAGAGTCTACCCAAACCCATGTCCATTGAGTCGGTGATGCCATCCAACTGTCTCATCCTCTGTTGCCCCTTCTCTTCCTGCCCTCAATCTTTCCCAGCATCAGGGTCTTTTCCAATGAGTCAACTCTTCACATGAGGTGGACAAAGTGGAGTTTCAGCTTCAACATCAGCTCTTCCAGTGAATATCCAGGACTGACCTCCTTTAGGATGGACTGGTTGAATCTCCTTGCAGGTCAAGGGACTCTCAAGAGTCTTCTCTAACACTACAGTTCAAAAGCATCAATTCTTTTGTGCTCAGCTTTCTTCACAGTTCAACTCTCACATACATACACGACCACTGGAAAAACCATAGCCCTAACTAGATGGACCTTTGTTGGCAAAGTAAGGCCTCTGCTTTTTAATATGCTATCTAGGTTGGTCATAATATGCTACCTAGGTTTATCATTTATTTTTCATTAACATTTGGCAAGTTTGCAAGTTAGTCTGTTGTAATTTAGTTGATGAGAATTATAATTGATGTTTAAAAAGTAGACTGATTATGGCAGTAAGCGAATAAGAAGTAAAGAGCCTCTTGATGAAGGTGAAAGAATAGAGTGAAAAAGTTGACTTAAAACTCAACATTCAGAAAACTAAGATATGCCATCGGGCCCCATCACTTCATGGCAAATGAAGGGGAAACAATGGAAACAGTGACAGACTTTATTTTGGGGGGTTACAAAATTACTGATGATGATGACTGAAGTCTTGAAATTGAAAGATGCTTGCTCCTTGGAAGACAAGCCATGACCAACCTAGACAGCATATTAAAAAGCAGAGACATCACTTTGCCAACAAAGGTCCATCTAGTCAGGGCTATGGTTTTTCCAGTGGTCATGTATGGATGTGAGAGTTGGACTGTGAAGAAAGCTAAGTGCTGAAAAATGGATGCTTTTGAACTGTGGTGTTGGAGAAGACTCTTGAGAGTCCTTTGAATTGCAAGGAGATCAAACCATTCAATCCTAAAGGGAATCAGTCCTGAATATTCATTGGAAGACTGATGCTGAGCCTGAAACTCCAATACTTGGGCCACCTGATGTGAAGAACTGATGCCTTGGAAAACCTCTAATGTTGGAAAAGATTGAAGGCAGGAAGAGAAGGAGACAACAGAGGATGAACTGTTGTATGGCATCACCGCCTCAATGGACATGAGTTTGAGTAAGCTCTGGGAGTTGGTGATGGACAGGGAAGCCTGGCGTGCTGCAGTCCATGGGGTCACAAATAGTTGGACACTAGTGAGTGACTGAACTGAACTGAACTGAATTAGACTGATTACAATATATGCTGTTTTGTCATCATTTCAAATAACAATTAACTGCTTAAGTATCATTTTACAGATTAATAAGAGCAATAGAATTTTAATATTTCTCTGGCCCTAAGAGAAAAGGAAAGATATTCCCATTTGAATGCAGAGTTCCAAAGAATAGCAAGGAGAGATTAAAAAAAAAAAAAAAAAAAAAAAGCTTTCCTCAGTGATCAATGCAAAGAAATAGAGGAAAACAATAGAATGGGAAAGACTAGAGATCTCTTCAAGAAAATTAGAGATACCAAAGGAACATTTCATGCAAAGATGGGCTTGATAAAGGACAGAAATGGTATGGATGTAACAGAAGCAGACAATATTAAGAAGAGGTGGCAAGAATACACAGAAGAACTAAACAAAAAAGATCTTCACGACCCAGATAATCACGATGGTGTGATCACTCGTACTCACCTAGAGCCAGACATCCTGAAATGTGAAGTCAAGTGGGCCTTAGGAAGCATCACTATGAACAAAGCCAGTTGAGGTGATGGAATTCCAGTTGAGCTATTTCAAATCCTGAAAGATGATGCTGTGAAAGTGCTGCACTCAGTATGCCAGAAAATTTGGAAAACTCAGCAGTGGCCACAGGACTGGAAAAGTTCAGGTTTCATTACAAACCCAAGGAAAGGCAATGCCAAAGAATGATCAAACTACCGTACAATTGCACTCATCTCACATGCTAGTAAAGTAATGCTCAAAATTCTCCAAGCCAGGCTTGAGCAACACGTGAACTGTGAACTTCCAGATGTTCAAGCTGGTTTTAGAAAAGGCAGAGGAACCAGAGATCAAATTGCGAACATCTGCTGGATCTTTAAAAAAGCAAGAGAGTTCCAGATAAATATCTATCTCTGCTTTATGGACTATGTCAAAACCTTTGACTGTGTGGATCACAATAAACTGTGGAAAATTCTGAAAGAGGTGGGAATACCAGCCCACCTGATCTACCTTTTGAGAAACCTGTATGCAGGTCAGGAAGCAACAGTTAGAACTGGACATGGAACAACAGACTGGTTCCAAATAGGAAAAGGAGTACATCAAGGCTGTATATTGTCACCCTGCTTATTTAACTTATATGCAGAGTACATCATGAGAAACGCTGGGCTGGAAGAAGCACAAGCTGGAATCAAGATTGCCTGGAGAAATATCAATAACTGCAGATATCCAGATGACACCACCCTTATGGCAGAAAGTGAAGAGGAACAAAAAGCCTCTTGATGAAAGTGAAAGAGGACAGTGAAAAGGTTGGCTTAAAGCTCAACTTTCAGAAAACTAAGATCATGGTATCTGGTCCCATCACTTCATGGCAAATAGATGGGGAAACCATGGAAACAGTGTCAGACTTTATTTTGGGGGGACTTCAGAATCACTGCAGATGGTGATTGCAGCCATGAAATTAAAAGACGCTTACTCCTTGGAAGGAACGTTATGACCAACCTAGACAGCATATTAAGAAGTAGAGACTACTTTGTCAACAAAGGTCTGTCTAGTCAAGGCTATAGTTTTTCCAGTGGTCATGTATGAATGTGAGAGTTGGACTGTGAAGAAAGCCGAGCACTGAAGAATTGATGCTTTTGAACTGTGGTGTTGGAGAAGACTCTTGAGAGTCCCTTGGACTGCAAGAAGATCCAACCAGTCCATCCTAAAGGAGGTCAGTCTTGGGGGTTCATTGGCAGGACTGATGATGAAGCTGAAACTCCAATCCTTCGGCCACCTCATGTGTAGAGTTGACTCATTGGAAAAGACCCTGATGCTGGGAGGGACTGGGGGCAGGTAGAAGATGAGATGGCTGGATGGCATCCCTGACTCAGTGGACATGAGTTTGCATAAACTCCGGGGAGTTGGTGATGGACAGTGAGGCCTGGTGTGCTGTGATTCACAGGGTTGCAAAGAGTCGGACATGACTGAGCAACTAACTGAACTGAACTGAACTGAAGACTGCTGTTTATATAATTTATACTATATAGGATTTTCTCAGTAAAGAATTCACTTCCTTACAGTAAATTAGTTGCCCTCTTCAGGGCATTGAGCCATATTTCCCTGATGTGCACACTCTATACCCAGGTATTTATTGAAGCACATTGGAAGCTGTGTGAACTCCTGTATGGCCGTAAATTACTACTTAATCTAAATGATACTCACCATTTCTTCCTCATTTTAAATATGCCATTTTTAATTTCTAACTTCCTTCATTGGCTACTCTGCCTTCTTTCTTTCTCCCATGTCTTCAGTCCCTTGTTCACCTAGGATAGGAATGAGTTAGAGACTGTGAACCCTAAGAGGAGACCAAAACCTGAGAAGGACAGGACACAGTCTAGAAATTTCTCCTCTTTTCTTCTCCTCCCACTGTACTTTCCTCTATACAGAAGCTTCCTTCTTCCCTGATTTTCTGTAAGAATTGATGAAAAATTACAATTTTCCTACCACATTCTTTGACCCTTTACCCTGTAGGTCTGCATTTGTCTTTTCCTGCTACATTCTGGTATTTAAGAGATCTCTGTTTGGCATGCCTTTAATAAAATATTAATTCATCTAATTTATTAAACATTGCATATTGAAAAAAGTGATCTAATACTTTCATGAAAAGGAATTTCATCTATGGGCATCAAGCATGTTATCACATTTACAGTAAAAATTATAGCTGATTAACTATTGCTTTGAATGCATCCATGTACTATTTGCCCCAGGTAAACTATTTCACATTGTGTTATTACAAATTCCCAGAAGCAGTTTTATGCAGGCTTCTTGTTTCTTATTTTCTTGGTCCTGTTAGCTTGTTATGTATACTGGATATTTTAGACTGGGCAATAGCATAACACTCTCATTTCATTCAAGAGTTCTATGCAACAAAGATTTACCTTAATTTTAACATTTGGTTGGAAAAGGAAATGGCAACCCACTCCAGTATTCTTGCCTGGAGAATTCCAGGGATGGAGAGGCCTGGTGGACTGCCATATGGGGTCGCACAGATTTGGACACGACTGAAGCGATTTAGCAGCAGCAGCAGCAAAGATTTGGATAAAAAGTATATACTTAATTTGCTAATGTTTTCTTATACTTTAACACATAGTAGAAAGAACATGTTTAAATAAACAAACTTTTGCTTAAAGTAAAAAATTTTACACAGAAGAAAAAGTTGTATCATTGATATCATTAAGAACACAGCCAAAAACAACAGCAAAAAAATTGCCATTTGAAGCATCTTCCTTAAACTATTTGGGATTTCTGAATTGAATATAGTAAGTATCATTGTTAGCAATCAAAATCAATGCTGTTAGAAATCTGATCATTGACTAAATTAGCTTGTCTTTTCACTTATTTTGAGAGAATGGTGAGACATAACTTGTTCTTATGGAGATTTTCTTTTAAATCCTCCTTCAATATTACCAATGCTTTTTTAAAAAAATTATTTATTTTTTCTTGAAGGATAACTGTTTTATAGAATTTTGCTATTTTCTGTCAAGCCTCAACATGAATCAGCCATAGGTATACATATATTCCCCCGCTTTTGAACCTCCCTCCCATCTCCCTTCCCATCCCACCCCTCTGGTTGACACAGAGCCCCTGTTTGAGATTCCTGAGCCATACAGCAAATTCCCATCGGCTTTCTATATTATACATGGTAATTGTAAGTTTCCATGTTACTCTTTCCATACATCTCAACGTCTCCTCCCCTCTCCCCACATCCATAAATCATCACAATGTGTTTGTGGGTTCGTTAAAATATAAGACACTGAAATGAAAGTCTTTTGGGTCCACTCTGATTTTGATAAAAATCTATTCAATACATATCAAACCTTGTATATCCATGTTAAACTAGTGTTTGAGTAGCAATATGGCAAGAGGCTTAGAAAGATTATTTTAATATGATAATTGATGCATACCATTTATGGACTTACAATTCCAACTATATTGTTGATAGGTCAGCATAAATCCTGAAGAGTTTGGAGTTTAAATAAGTCCTTGGAGCATAGTAGAATCAAAACAGATTTCATGAGTTTAGGTCTCACCTCTGCCACTTGTTAGCTTTGTGATCTCAATCACTTTATTTAACCTATCTGTGTGTCAGTTTCCTATTTTATAAAATGTAGGTAGTAATACTTACTTCATAGCATTGATGTACTAATTGATCTAATATATAGATTATTTTGAATTGTTCCTCACACATAGATACATAGTACATTTTGATTTGTCTTCTTATTGAATTAAAAAAAAACAACAACTCATATTTGCTCCTTTGAATAAGTGTGTAGTAATAGGACTCTATGAGTTGTTCTAGACACAGATCTGAACTGAATGAAAAATTTTTCTTCCCATTTCCTCAGACTTAAAACTTTCAGTTTTACCATATTTCTTGAGAAGGCATCATTGGTAAGATACACAGATATTGTGATTTTATTAGAATAAAGTGTTAAAAGGCTTTTAATGACGTGCTATTATCCACAGTATGCTTCAAAGCTAAACATTAAATTTGCACATTTATTTGTGTATGTATGAACTGTCACATCTAATTTCCTTATAATTTGGAAAGTAGCAGTTCAAATTTCTCTCCAACTTTGAAAGAGAAGGTTCTTTTCTGTCTGCTCCCCAGACCTTCTGTGCCTGTGCTGCACTTTGAATTGGCTCCCATTGCCATATTTCCCACCCTCCATTTCAAATGATTACTTGTGTGGCTTCCTTCAGTTCAGTTCATTTAGCAGCATTTCAACACTCTGCTGTGTGTTAGTGTTAAAATGAATCAAAGATGCTGCCTGTCATCCCAGAATCCATAGCAGGGTGAGGACTCAGGAAGAAATTCTTGATAACAGGATCTTTCACCGTGTTGGTGTGGCTTAGCCACTAACTGAGGGCCAACACTTGGTTGTCACTCAGTACATGTTTGCTGAATGAATAAATGACCAGGCCATGTTATTACCTCAATGGACGAATGTAACAGCATCTTTAAAAATTCATTCTCCACTGTCCCCCATTGCCTACCCAGAGCCAAGATCTGCAGCTGTGAGGAAGATAAAGCGGCTAGTTTCTGTTATTCTTGCTCTACTTTTAGCTTAGCCTATTCTTATTCTGATCCAAATTTATTATTTTCTTTATCTATGACTATGTCCTTGATCTATTAACTGAAAGAATTAGGTTAAAACGGGGTGTGCAACATGATTCCATTTTAAGAAAAAAAAATGTATGAGTGTGTTTGCCATTAGTAACGATAAAGGTGAATATAAATCAGTATGCCTATAGTAGCTGTTATTGTATGATTGAATTAATAGTAAACTTTATTTCTCTAAATACTTGTAATAAGTATGTGTTACTTTTATAAAAAGGAAAATAAACTATTTTTAAAACAGAGAGATAACTTTAACTAGAAAAAGAATGCAAAAAGACCCGAGGGTCTGAATTTGAGTCCATTTATATACAAAAGAGGTCTTTTGGCTACTTGGACCCTTATACAGTTAGTTCATGGCAAGAGGGGATGAATCAATGAAGGTATATGTACTTGGTCTCCCTAGAATTTGCATCATTTCTTTTAATTAACTCCATAATGCTAAGAATGATTCTGATCCTAACTTGTCATCTTCACCACTGATGCTAATAAGTTTAACAAAGGGTCCTTCATGGTTCATAAACTGCAATAATCATTGTGTGCTTGTCTGCTAGTGGTTCAGACCAGTTGACCTCAGTCCTAAGAACTTTTAAAATACCCAGCAAAACCTTTTTTTTTTTTCTTCTTCTTCTTTAGCTGTAGGCCAATGTTCTGTGTCCTTCTATCTTTTGACATTATGAATGATGTCCTTCCCAGAGTCGCACGGTTACCTTGAAGATATTTATAGATCAAGTGCAGATCCCTCTGAGGGAGCCCTTCAGTTTGCACTTTTCAAGCTCAGTGTTTTGTATCCTGCAAACCTCCTTTTGTAAGATATTTATTCTGGCAAAAATGTTCTGTATTAGGAAACTTTTTTGTTATATTCTTCTTACCCACTGTGGATACAAAACAAACAAATAAAAAAAATGAAAGGAAATGAAAAAAAAAAAACTGAATTAGGTATGCCAGGAGTATTTTGCTGTTCATGTGGTCATCTTAACTTCTTGCATAATTTCTCCCCCTCTCTTATTTATCTTGTTTTTTCTTTGGAAATGAGGTTGACTTGTTTCTCCTGGTACACCTAATTCATATTTTTATTAGGCTCTTTCAGTTTTCTCAGACATGTCATTCTTCAAATGTTTTATTTATCTGCAATCTTGGTATAATTCTATGTTTAGCTAAATTGCGGTCTCATCAGACTGAATCTTACTGTATAAACATATTTTGCAACAAAGAAAAAAGGACACAGCATATGTTCTTTCTTATTTCAGGTCACTAGTGTAAAAATGTAACCAAAAATAGGGTCTGGCTGCTCACTGTTCAAAAGCCATTAAAGAGGCCAGGTCGGTGGAAAGAAAAGCTTGCTTTATTTTGGATGTCAGCAACCAGAGGAAGAGAGTAGTCTGTCCAAAGCCTGACTCTCCTCCTGATGATCACGGGGCAAACTTTTTATAATCAGAGGGAGGGAGTTGTATGCCAGAAACAGTTCAATTAACTCTGATAGTCATCTTGAAATTGGTCACCAGTGGTCTTGATTGTTTTAAGTACAGTTAATCTTCAGTTCCAGGGTAGATTTGTTTCTGTTTCTTGAGGCCAGTTCTCAGAATTATGGCAGAATACTTCACGGCTATAGTCTGGTCATCAAGTAGCTATCTTCTTCCACCCTCTGGTGGGGGTTTCAGCATCTACAAGATAGTTTACAATGTATGGCTCAGAATATGATCTATAGCCCTTGAGAAGGAACTAAATGTCCTTGACTATGCTTAATGACTGAACTATTATTATTTGTTCTCCTTTGACTGTTTTCTTTTGTTTCTTCTTGTTCTCACTTCTCTGATCAAGCTTATTCTTTGGCTAAAGTTTTTCCACAGACAAAAGGCAGGCTGAGGATACAGGAGGCAAGGTCCATGGGGTCCTGCTCTGTTTCAAAACTGTGTGGGCTACAGTGAAACTGAAATCTCTTCCCTCTCTTCAACACATTATTTTAGACTGAGATTCTATTGTATATAATGAAAATATACCTGTTAATCCATAAATGTTTATGGTTTTATGTTTAGATTTACACTATTTTTAGAAAATTTAATTTATTTAATGTTAGGACACGTGTGCATGTGTGCTAAGTCACTTCAATCATGTCCAACTCCTTGCGACCCCATGGACTGTAGCCCACCAAATTCCTCTGTCTATGGGATTCTCTAGGCAAGGATACTGGAGTGGGTTGCCATGTCCTCCTGCAGGGGATCTTCCCGACCCAGAGATCAAATTTTTGGCCCTTATGTGTCCTGAATTCGCAGGTGGGTTCTTTAACACTAGTGTCACCTTGGAAGCCCCATATCCCTTATATTCAGTCAATTATTCAGCAAGTATTCAATGTGTGTTTGTGTGTGTGTGTGTGTGTGTGTGTTGGGGGTATATTCAATGTTTACAGTAACCCTCTGAGTAGGAGATACTTTTTCCCCTGCTTGAATGATAAGGCGACTGGAAATAAAATGCTTACCTTAACTGAAGTGGATATTAACATCCACTGTGATTTGCATTTCACTACGTTTGCAGACTACTATTTGTCAATATAGACTTCCCAGGTGGCAGTTTTCTTTCATTACTGTAGAAAATATTTTATTATTTTTTTCAAAGCAATGGTGTAAAACCTGCTAATGTTGATGCTTACTAAAAATCTACTGCTTTATTTGTTTTTCTGTATGTCACCAGACAGCACATAGCTCATTGATTTCAAATTTAATATATAAAATAAAAATTTGTAAAATAAACTACACAGTGATTATTCTAATATAGGATGCTGTGACAGCATATTCTAGTTGTTGGTTATATTTAACAAGTGTTTTAAGTGTGGAACTCTATTAGTACATTTATAACACAAAAGAAGGATATCCATTTTAATAAATATTAAAGCTATAGTTAATACTAAAATATACATTATTTCTTTAAATGTGGTAAATATTTAAGATAGTAATATAAAATTGCAGAAAATTCCTTAGTGAGGTATGTTGGCCTTTAATAAATATCAGACAATTTCAATTCAATTAACTGAAAATCTTTTTTCTTGTTTGAGATGATGGATTTTCCATGATCTAGAAATTCATTGTGTTTAGTTTCCAAATATTTTCTCTTGATAATAATAATAAATAACGACTTCTATGAATTAGCTTTTAACATTACATAGTACAATTTCCCACAATTTAAAAAATAGTATCAAAAGAAACCTGAATTTGTACTGTTCAAAGGTCAAGTGATAGTCTAGAAAATAGAGTAAAATTAATGCTCCAATAAATTAAAAGACTATTTAACATATTAACTGCTTCAGTAGACATTTTTTTTCTAGATGTGATTTAAGTTCAGAGATTATATTTATGGTTCATGTATTCTACTGAATAGTCCAAGATTGAGAAAAGATAAATAAAGCCATAGGGCCTACTGCTCTCTTTGGACTGTATTAAGTAATACTTCTTAATCCCAATTGTCTGATTATGGCAGATTTTTCTTTTTCGTTTTTGTGATGAGTTAAAAAATAAAAGTGTAATTTCTTTACTATTGAATAGAATAAATCATCCATGTGGTCAATTTGATCACTTTTTTCCATAATCAGTATTTAGTACAAAACTAAGACATTTTACTCCTAACTCTCCTTTTCCTGTCATGGATCTCAGTCCCAATCACCTCTATCATTACACCATTACATCATGGTGAACATATTTTTAATTAGACAATAACTTATCTTTCGTTAATTGAATTTTAGATAGATGTCTTCATGTCTTCATTTCTTTTGCTGATGAAATTTGATGATTAGAATTCTTAATGAACATCAGATGTCACCCTTGTCTCTTCAATGAGGAATAGATTTACCAGACTTTTCTTAGAATACTTTTTTTTATTTAGTAAATTTTCCATAAAGGTCCAAATTAATTCAATTTATGAAAAATAGCTGTAATTCTAACCAGAATGGTTCAGTATAAAAAGCATTTCCCAAAATGTTTGACCTTTACAAATACAATGCAAAAAGATAATAGATAACTCTGCTGACCTGAATATACACCTAGCCAGCTCCTATTCCAACCCCAAAATGTAAGCTATGCCTTTGGAGAATTTTTTGTAGAGAACTCTTATAGAACAAAGGTACAACCACTGGGATTTTTTTTTTTTCCATTTTCTTAAAGTAGAATAAGCTTTGCAACTGTTGGGATGAATTTTCTCCCTTCTCCCCCAAAACTGGACATAAAGGTTTATGATGAGATTGTAATAAAATATTGTAACTTCAGAAGACATAGGAAATGCAAAGTTGATTGTGACCAAAGTTGTCAAACCTTAATAGTCTTTATCTGTAATGTCTTTGACAAAACTCTTTAGGTAGAAAGAGTAATCAGTGTTTTTTGATAATGGAATGTGGTCAAACAAGGTAATACAGTGCAGTATTCATCATTCTTTTGTGTCTAACACAAGTACCATAATTGCTTTTAGGTTTAATTGCAAGTATTATTGTTGAAATTTCCAAGTAGCTGTTCCTTTCGTTGTTTAGTTTTAGTTTTCAATATAAGTACTTAAAAGCTGACTAGGATCTTTCCAGGTATTACTCAAACTTTGCAGATTATACATAGATTTAGTCCTGTGACTCTTTCTTGCAAATTTCAGAGGTACTTACTCAAAGGAAAATTAAATTGATGAAACTGATGACTTAATGAACTTTTTCTTTTTTCTCATTTTTTTTTTTTTTTTTTGTATACAAAAAATGTTTTGTATATGAATGTGTTTGTTTTGTTAATATAAACCTTTGGCCAGTGTACAAAGAAAGTTGTAATGGGACATCTTCAGGATGATTGTAAATGTTTCCAGGTGAATGGGAATAAGCACTGTTTTCATCAGATATACAAACTATCATTTAATTTGTGTTAGGTTTGCATTTTATGGTTGTGTTTCTAGATGATAAAGTCTCAGGATTAAAGGAGACCATATCTACAGGTGACCTGAGTTTTAGATTAGTTTTATACTACACCCAGTGGTCTTCTACAGCATGTTTTAATAACTCCAGGGGAAAGAACTCATCCTTCCTCTGAAGAAACTTGATTCTCTTATGCTTGCTGAGATTAAAAGTTTTGCTTTTTCAAAAACAAAACAAAATTTCATCTTATCATCACACACTTATTCCATTCAGGATCACACAGAAAATTTCTAAAATTTCACTCACAGTATAACCGTTGAAAAATCTGATGACATTTCTTTTCTCCTGATGCACATCTCCTCTTTCTGGTGTTGATCTAAATTTCTACACCATTCAGATTGTTTTCTCTTAACGTGTCTCCTCATGTCTTGTCTGTGTTTTCCCTTTCTCACCCAGAGCTGAGTATAGTAATCCCAGCGGTTTCTTATCAATGTAGAGGAGAAGCTAGACTATCAAATTCATTGCTGCTGATAAAATTCTAAGCATGAAACTTACAACTTTGTTATTGCCCATTGCTTCTGTCAGGCAACATTTCTGTTAGGTTTCTCTGCTTGCCTGTACACAACAATAATAACTCCCTGCTGCAAAGTCTGTTTGCCAAATTTAGTAAACTAATACAGATTCAGGCCAATGTGCAGTGTAACTGACTTCTGAAGATAGCATTCTGTCTTAGAACATTATTTACTCTGATTTAGGAATACAGCTTGCGATCTTCCCTGTTGGTAGATTTTTGGCGCCCTAGGTTTGACCTGAAGTAGATTTTGTATAAATTCTTCTGATTTCTTTTTTTTTTTTAGATCTTTTTAAAGTTCTGTTTTATTTCTTAATGAACTTTCCTTCTTTGGGCTAGTGATATACACATCTACCCAGAAAACATAATTGCCAACAGTATTCAGATGTTACCTCCTTTCAACTTTGACTCACACCATTGAAGATGTTTTCAGAATTCTCAGTCACTCGACTTGGCTTTTGGAGTACCTGTGAAATAAAAAACACTCAAAGGTTGTATTTCAACTGACACTGTTATTCATTAAAAAAAGAAAAAAAATTCCTTCCCTTCACCCCAACACAACAGCAATATCTATTAAAGTAGTTTATAATTCACTTAAGCAACACATTTAAAATTTAGCAATGAAACATTCCTTTGGCTTCACATCTGTTAATATTTTTGCTATAGTCCAAATTTCAAAGGGAAACCAATACAAATCCTGACAACAATTAGAAAATATTCTGAAAAGCATACCCATTTAGAAGTTCATCCTTACAGCATGTATGTGTGTGTGTATATATATATATATATATTTATACACATATATATACATGCTCTTTATATATATATAAAGAACAGTACCTTGTGATCTTATACAAATTAATTTACAATCTTGCCTTACATTAAGACAACAAATCATATATTTATACTACTTTTACATTATTTAACTTTTAGGATGTAAATATGAGATATAAATCTTCCCAGGGCTTTCCTTGTGGCTCAGCTGGTAAAGAATCTGCCTGCAATGCGGGAGACCTGGATTCGATCCCTGGGTTGGGAAGATCCCCTGGAGAAGGGAAAGGTTACCCACTCCAGTATTCTGGCCTGGAGAATTCCATGGCCTGTATAGTCCACGGGGTCGCAGAAAGTTGGACACGACTAAGCGACTTTCCCTCACATGAGGAATAAGAGTGATCCTTCTTTCAATTGCCTTATTTTTCCTTCTTTTATATCTCTTTTATTTTCCTTTTGTCTCTATATTCTTAGCATTCTTATCTTTCTGCCTCTGAGATATATGTCTTTTTTTCTGCAAAGCTGAATGAGGGTGGGAGGGAAATGGGAAGTGGTTTCTCAAGAAAGAGGGAATGTAAGATAGTAGTAGTCAGCAAGTGATAGAACATTCTGTAGCAAAACAATCTGACACTTGTTATGCATTGGATGGATATTGCCTAGCCATTTATTGTAGGACTTATTTGTGGGTGGTTGCAAATGATATGCAGTGAATTCTACCCAAGAAGAGATGTTCTTTTTTTCTCTCTTTTTTTTAATAATGTGAACAGAATTGGAAGTGTGGCAATGTGGAGTAGGTGGTCAATGAATTTGAAATGTTTTCTGCAACAGATGGGTTTTCGATAGGCATTTTGGCAGACTCTATTTCTATTATAAAAACTCACTAGAGTCTTTAGTTTATAGGAAAGCTATTTTCACTTAAACAAGAAAAGCATAGCAATGAGAAGAGGAGTGAGTGGTGAAAACTGGGAATAATGTTGGAGAGGGATCTGAGTTTTGTTTGATATTTAAAGATTTCTTTAATCAGAAGGCTAGTTCTTTTTAAATTATTAACTTTCAAAATGTATTCAGCTTGTTTATTATAAAAATTTAATCCCAATATTAAATTTGGCTCTACCCAGTCTCATCAAGTTTTTTTTTTAATTTTTAGTATTGTAATTTTGTCTATTAAGTATATAGATGGCTAAGATGTTACATACATTTTCCTCTGAGCAATGCTGTTTTTTTTTAACCAATGTATTATTTTGTGCTCTCAGATGTCATGTTTTGTCCTATTTTCATAAGTCTATACATTCCCATCACTTCATGGCAAATAGATGAGGAAACAATGTAAACATTGTTTTTGGACATTTATAAAAAAATAAAATAAAATAAAAAACACATTTTTTTTTTTGGACTCCAGTATCACTGCAGATGGTGACTGTAGCCATGAAATTAAATGACACTTGCTCCTTGGAAGAAAAGCTATGACCAACCTAGATAGCATATTATAGCAGAGACATTACTTTGCTAACAAAGATCCATCTAGTCAAAGCTATGGTTTTTCCAGTAGTCATGTATGGATGTGCGAGTTGGACTATAAAGAAAGCTGAGCACTGAAGAACTGATGCTTTTGAACAGTGGTTTTGGAGAAGACTCTTGAGAGTCCCTTGGACTCAGTCCTGTATATTCATTGGAAGGACTGATGCTGAAGCTGAAACTCCAATACTTTGCCCTCCTAATGAGAAGAACCAACCCATTGGAAAATACACTGATGCTGGGAAAGACTGAAGGTGGGAGGAACAGGAGACGACAGAGGATGGGATGGTTGAATGGCATCACCAACACAATGGACATGAGTTTGGGTAAGCTGTGAGAGTTGGTGATGGACAGGGAAGCCTGATGTGCTGCAGTCCATGGAGTTGCAGAGTCGGACACAACTGAGCCACTGAACTGAACTGAACCGATATAATCACAAAGGAAAATGTATATACATTTGGCTTTGTTCATGTATTGATAACATTTTTACCATTTTGAAAATCAAATTTGTTTATGTTCAAAATAAAAATTTTGACAAATTTATGTTCAAAATAAAAATTATGACATAAAAGTTTTCATGTTGAAATATTAGTTTCAAAGCTGACAACAAATTATAGTGAGAAGAATGGTACTAGTAATTTGATCACATAGGCAAGCCTTATCTCTCAGGAATAATCTATGTTCCTAATTTTTGGCCCTATTTAGTGGCATCCTGCAACAGCTTAAACCTTTAAACTTGCTTAACTCCTGGATTACATTAACCACTTTTATAGATCATACAGAGCTCAAGTGTGCAAAGCAAATATATGTATGTTTCCATATAGGCAAAATAAGAACATCTCCCTCAGAATTATAAAGTAATCCATATCCCTTCTTGGTATGGATTTTTTAAAATAAATTAGTTTTTTTATTGAAGGATAATTGCTTTACAGAATTTTGTTGTTTTGTCATGCCAAATGTTCTCTAGCAAGAAGGGAACCAGTGCAGAGACCTACTCTTCTTTCTACCTAAAAGGGACTTTATTGATATAAGAAACCTGAGGCTGGCTCAAGTTTCATGTAAACTTTGGATAACCAGACAAGACTTTATTTTACAAGAGTATAGTGTGACATATGCCGAAGTAAATAACTGTTGTAGTTAAGTCAGCATCTCCACAATTTTGTAGGAAACCAAACTTCATTTTGTTTATTTTCACTGCAGTTGAAAAACACTGACACATGAAAGCAAGTTGATCAAATCTGTTTCAAATTGCAGAGTGAAATTTAAAGTGCTAGGGAAGAGCTGTAAATAAATGAACTGCTTAAAACACATGCTTAGTCTTTGATTTTTTTGTCAATGTAGTCTTTTTTTAATTTTTTAGGATAGAAATGTATTTTTCTTCATTCAGTTTTCAGGTGTTTGAAGAAAGGCTCCCTTTCTATTTATTAATCTAGATAAGAATTTTATTATAAGAAAGGAAAAAAAAAAAAGAACATTTTAAGATTAGATGCCAAAGGACCAGTTTAAAATCTGAAACTGAGCATGTAAAACAGCTTTAGGAAATAGTTTGGTAACACTGTTTAGAGGGACTCTTTACTTTTTTGTTTTTTGGCTGATTTGCCTCACGTCACAGGTCAGTAATTAGTTTAGATACACAAGCAATATTATTTTTTACTCCTCAATTTATTATAGCTCATTCTGAACAAAGTTTTGTTGTTCTTGTTGTTTTTGTTGTTAGGCCATGCCAGTTGGCTTTGTGGGATCTTATTTCCCTGACCAGGGACTGAACCTTGGTCATAGCAGTGAAAGCGCTGAATCTATGAATTCTAACCACTGGACCACCTGGGAGATCACTGAATAACGATTTTTCAAACAAAAAACATAGGCAGAAGTCTGAGATTTCTTGGAATAGATGCTTTAATTTGAAAGGAATACCTACAGCTTTTCAGTTGCTTGTATATTAAATTTGTGGCATATACGTACATGAATATTCATGGAAAAGTATATTACTAATTCTGAACCTATAAAAGCTACAATGACTTCATTCTCAATTTGTTTAAACACAATTTAAGTGTTTTAAAATGAACAGTAATATCCTTGTGATCATAAGTAAATGGGCATATATAAAGATAAAAGATTGTGAAAGATGGGGTATGAGTTGAGTACTTGCATTTTTTTCCTTGTAAGATCCCTTGTCTTGTGACAGTTTAAGTCCAATATATAGGTGTCAACTTGCAGAACAATGTACTTGGAATTAGACACATGATGCTTGTTAACAGTAAGAAGGCTTGTTAATCCACATCTCTGCAGGGCTCACTGAAACTGTCCATTCCTGCATAGGTGCATCAAATAATGAACACAGTCCCTGTGTGTGTGTGTTTAACTCAGGCAGTGCCTTCAACTTTCCCCATAAAACATTTTACACATCTGGGGCAATTTACCACATCCAGCTTTCAGTTCAGTCGACATCATGCCAGATGATTTTTACTCAAAAATTGAGCAGGGGCCAAAGGGAAGCCACTAAAATACTAAAAGTGACTACAAGTTTGGACACCAGGATTGGTATGGAAAGGTTGCTAGCCTGAGGAAAATAGAATGTAACTTAATAGTGTAGTTCAATTATCTGACTAAATTTTGTATTCTAGATACCAATTATTTTTAATACCAAGGGAGTATAAAATAATATTTAAACTTAAATGAGATTATTTAATTTATACATAGAAAAAGAACGGCTTCATGAATACAACAATAAATGTAGTAAGAAAATAAAGAAAATTTTCTTTCCAACGAAAGGCACATTAAAAAAATCTTTCTGCTCTTCCTGGCTTACATTTATGCTAATAAGGAAAGGACCTGTTAGTGATGGCTCCCCCACACCCCATGAGATACTCCAACTCTGAGTTTTGAATGCAATTTGTACTGGGTCCCAACCTTTTATATTTGCTGTCAAACTGGACTTGACAGTTCTATACTTATGAACTCCCAGGAATAGTTTAATAGCAGAAGATTATCTGATGTGTAGTCTTATGCTCGGTATGTAGATCATGGAAGTAGTTTATTGCTTTTAAGAAGAAGTAACTACCTTAAATACTCTGCAGGGTGATATTTATGTTTCTATGGGAGCAGCCCCCCATTTTAGTGAATTTTACTGGAATTTGGTACCTATTGCCACATCTTGAAATAAAACCATTCAGAAAAGGTTGGCCTAATATGAATAACATTAGGACATACTTCAGAGGAGAAGCTGATTTCTTATATATGCAGATACTGAATTGCTCTTCCTCACTGATACCAAAATGTTTATTTCAGGACCTGTCTATCTACCTATCTATATATCTATCTTTATTGATCAAAGTCAAGCATGTTAGCCAACTTCAAAATTGCAGTTGTCAGCACTTCAGGAATTTTTCTGCAACATTTTAGACAAAGATAAATGTATTTCTTTAAATTGCTGCACCAAGAAGTGATTACCCAATTTATCCAACTTAAGGAAAGATTTCTACTGATGTCAGCCTTCAGGTAGGACTCCCTAGTCATTGAGAAGGTCAAAATATTTTTTCCTAACGGTATGACTACAGAGTACTAATTGCGTCAGTGTTGATGTAAGTTTTGGACATTTTGGATCAAAAAGGAAAATAAACTGCTGCTGAATTTTATTTATCTTATTTTTTAAATTTATTTGTAATTGGAGGATAATTGCTTAACAATGTTGTATTGGTTTCAGCCGCACAACAGCATAAATCAGCCATAAGTATGCACATATACCCTCCCTCTTGAGCCTTCTCCCCACTCCCATCCCACTCCTCTAGGTCAACACAGAGTACCTGACTGAGCTCCCTAACTATACAGCAGCTTCCTACTGGCTACCTATTCTACACATGGTAGTGTATGTATTTCAGTGTTAAATTTTACCTAATGCCTTTAAACTGGGCTTCCCTGATAGCTCAGTTGGTAAAGAATCCCCCTGAAATGCAGGTGACCCTGATTAGATTCCTGGATTGGAAAGACCCGCTGGAGAACGGATAGGAGGCTACCCACTCCAGTATTCTTGAGCTTCCCTTGTGGCTCAGCTGGTAAAGAATCCACCTGCAATGTGGGAGACCTCGGCCAATCCCTGGGTTGGGAAAATCTGGAGAAGGGAAAGGCTACCAACTCCAGTATTCTGGCCTGGAGAATTCCATAGGATGTGTAGCCCATGGGGTAGCAAAGAGTCGGACACGACTGAGCAACTTTCACATTCAATGCCATTAAACTAACAGACGCAAGTGTTGAATTTGAAGAACTCAGTTAGGAGTTCAATATTTCATTGTTTTTTGGAACTTGTGGGTTTTAGACCATTATACTGTTCATACAGCCCATTTCTTAGAAGTTTTTCCAAATCTTCGGCAATTGAAAAGCAAGGGGAAAAAGTAAACACTCTTTCATCTTCCTTAGGGGGGAAAAATCAGCATTTTTATCTTCCATTATGGTAGCTGATACTCAGCTTGTAGGCCAAAAATAATTGCATGATTCCAGCTCATAATCTGTTTGGAAGGGCCCCATTTGGTGAGTGATAGTTCCTCACTTAAACTCCTTTCCTCCCCAGGATCAGCAGTATTTTTGTCCTGCAGTAGCTGACCTGCTCAGCATAAGGTTTGGGTGAAACTATGGTGGTTGGCCAGATCCCAGATCTCTGGTTTTCCACTTCTCTGGAACACCAGATATCATTCATTTAGAACAGTAATATCTGCCTCTGAAAGTAACCTCAATAACTAAGCAAAATAACCAGAAAGTGACATTGGCACATGATATAATTTCTGGTGGCCACTCAGGAATATTTAGCATTACTTATGTAATTATGTCTAAAATTTACTGGCTTGTCATAATTTCCTATTCTGCACTGTTCTAAGAGGTATGAACATGCTACAGGTTTGAGCATTGCAAAACTATGTCAGAATACTAATAGTTAGGTGGACAGTCACATTTCTACATCATAGCCTTTCTACAAATGCCACTTTTTAAAATGCCACTAAGGTTTCTTTCTTTTTATAAAAGAGAATAAATTATTTCAGAAACACAGTATTATTTTTCATATTTCCATTATTATCATTACAGATAAAAATCAATGCAGAGACTACTTTTCTCATATTTGGCAGTCGTGGTTCATTACTTGATATCCAAGCTAAAAATCTGAAATTGATTTCCTCTGTGAAGCGAGTTTTAGCCAACCATCTGCTTGGGAGAGGGGAAGACAAAGCTCATTCTTTCCTGCGGCTGCTTCTCACTGCTGTTAGGTGGCTACTGGGAACCTTAAAACAGGGTTGCCAGGTTTAACTTTTCAGAATATGGAGTAGGCATATTTGTCTACCAGGGATTTGAAGCAGGAAAGTTGTACTTAGACCAGTGGGACTAAGTTATTAGACACTGATGTTGCTGAATGCCCTAGATAGGAACACAGATGTCACCACCATGTCCTGCTTCTCATTTCACATTCATGATTCAGCAATAAAAATTTATATGATCTTGAATATATGGATCACCTGCGAACCTAGATCTAGACTTATATGTTATTTTAATACCTGGATTGCTTAATCCAGTTGATTGAGATTTTCAGGATGCATACTTTAGAAAAAAATGGCTTTGGTGCTGGCTACAAATTAAAGGAACATCTAGGGAAAGAGATAAATTCTGGAGCTGAAGAGTTTATTCAGCTGCAGAAAGGGTCGGAAGCTTTTCTGTTCAAGGTAAGCCCAATTGTGAAAAATAATTTCTAGCATTATGGAGTTGGTCATTACAAAATAACAGAAAATAAAGTGAAAAAGCAATTAATGCAATATTAAATATTTAAATCTGATACATAAAACTAGGTTTTGAAATACAGAAAATACTTAGCTCGTGTCCTTAAAAGACCACGGAGTTCATAGGAAGGGAGCATAATGTTAAAGATGCTTTTCTTTGGAATATAGAAAAAATTTATTATAAGCCCTGCATTTATTTTCTCATATTTACGAATATTTTCTTAGCTTCCTGGATTCTTTTCTTCATTTATCAAAATCTGTGTGGTATTCATGCATTAAATCTCTCTGCTTCTACACAACTCAGTCACACATATACTCATTCAAATTTTAATCTCTTACTCTCTTGCACCCCATCCTATTCTTTTCTGTCTTCCTTCCATTATATTACCTAATCCTTACATATACATAATCTCTATACTGTCTGCTTTACTTCACAGAAACTCTTAAATATGTTTCTATAAATTTCAAAGTAGAAAAATTTTCCTCCTTATATGTGAGTACAGTTTTGTTGTTGTTTCTTTTTTCCTGGAAAAAGGCTAACATTCATCAACTGAAACAGAAATTGTATTATTTAAGCAGGAAAATGTTTGTTATTTATTACCATTTAACTTAAACCTATTCAGTGTGCATGACCTCTGTAATTATGATTTAAAAGAAAGGAAAATGAAGAAAAGGAGGAGGGAAAATGAATACAGTAGGGAAGAGGAGGGGAAAGGAGAAAATTGTATGCATTTGTATGTGGTTCTTCAAGACTCAGAGCAATTAGACATTCACAAGGTTGCATCCAAGTGTTTAAAGTAGGTTCTACTATTTAGCTACAGTAAAGCGAATGAAAACCAAGAGTCACAATTATGTTTCACTCCTTCCAGAGTTTTAAGAATAATAACCAAAACCATATCCATGTGTTTTCCCACTGCTCTATCTCAATCCCTTCTCTATGCTAATGGGTATCCAGCAAAGTAGTTCTTGCAGCTGTGCTTACCAATGTTTTCAGTTTTGCAGCACCTGTAAAAAAAAAAAAATGGTATGTGAACAATTCATAACTGGCCATAGCTTAGTTTATCTGCTTCTCTGCCTTTCAAAACTGATCCCTGCCAGTAAAGGTTTGTTTCAGTTCTGGACATTTTCAACTTGAGCTTTGTTTAAAGTCTGAATCGTCTGTCTCAATTAAACAATTCACTGTGGTCTAGCAAACCTGACTTTTATCTTCATTATCAATGTTTAAAATATTGAAATATGATAGATTACATAGATAAAATTTTATTAAACAAGAACATGTAATTTAAGAAGGTTAAGACAGCCATCTGAGGGACATTTTGTTTCAGTGGCTACAAAGGTACTCTGTTTTATTTTAAATTGTCAGCAATCTCAGACTTACCAAAACTGATGGATTGCAGTTCTTTACATTAAATGCTCAACATAAAATTTTTGTACTAAAATTAGTGATAACCATGCTTTGTTTTTCTAATAATTTATCCCCATGAATGTCTAAGATACCACAATGAAATATTTAAAAAAGTATTTATTGAAATATTCTAAATTATTGTTTACTTACACAGAAGTCACATTTATAGCAATAGCATCAAGAAACAAAATGTACTTGCATGACTACTTGAAAATGAATTCTACCCAAGAGCAGGTGCCACAGTTGGCCCCCTCAGCTACAGCGTTACGGAGTGGGGTTCCAGTGATGAAAACGGCTCTCTGTTAGGGAGTCCAGACCTGGGTTCTTTATTGAATGCAGTATTTAGCATACAAGAGATTAGAAGAAAGAGATTCTGTTGGGGAGAATTCCTAAGCCTCTTCTTGGGAAGTTGTTTTTGTTTTTTTCTTTTTCCCTCAGATATATTTACACTTGAGCATGTTTATTGCATTTTTTTCCCATTGCTTTCTAGTATTATAACATTTTAAATTTTGAGAAGTTCCTCATCTCTGAGGAGAAATGATGAAAGTCTCATAGGAGAGCATTACTTCAGTGGAAAAGCTTACCCTTAAATGCATTTAAGTGTATCTTTGAGCTCCAAGTAAGGTCTGTGTGCTGTTCATGAGGTAACATATAAGCTATTTTGGTAGGCCTGTGCTTTTCTTTAGTTGCCTCTTGGCTGTTTCTTTCTAAACCACTATATATGATTTTGCTGAATCAAGGAAAATAGAAATTTTACTTTAGCAAAATAATTCATATGTGTTTTAACAAAAATGGCACTATTAGATGAAAAAATATAAATATATACATTTTTGTGGCATTATAAATACAATATCTATATGTTTTACTGTCATTAATGATTATGTGGTTAGAGTTATTGTTTGTTCTGTTTGTTATTGATTTGTTTTTGTACTGTCCAAGGCACTGGTGATAAAATTATGAATGAAACCACACAGTTCTCCTTAGACAGTATACATTTTAGGTAATTTCAGAATTAAGGGTATAACTTTGGATTTAATCTGACCTAAACTGTAGTCCTAACTTGGCCAAATACTAGCCCCATGAAGATGGATATGTTGTAAACTCTGAGCCACAGTTTTCTCATGGGTAAATACAGATTAATAGTCACTTGCGAAGCTTAGGTTACATAAATAAAGTAAGGAGCCTGAGACAAGATTTGATTGCCAGAAGGTACACGATATTGGTTATTAATACCATTTGATGTATGCTAAAGTCCTAATAGTTATAGGAACAGTTTGTACATTGACTTTTATGGGTCACAAATGCCATCTGCAAACTTCCTAGCAATCCTGTAAGGTGTGTGTAGTCATCCTATTCTACAGTTGAAGAATCTGGGGCTTAAGGCAAGAGTAATTAAAACTCGCCCAAGTCTCACAGCTGCTACTTGTCAGAAAAAGGACTTGAACCACATTCATCTGATGTCAAAGCCCATGTGTTTCCACTGCATTTACCTGATCCATAATCCAAGGCTTGCACTTCCTGGAACATGCATTTTACTCTTTTTCCCTACATGAGAGAGAAACCAATTACACCTTTCCCAGTCCCTAAACCTGCATTCTGGAAGCAGCAAGACAGTCAACTACTTTCTCATAAAATTGGCCATCCACTATTAAAATAATCTCTCTCTAACATCACTTCCTCCCTTGTTTATTCTGTTCCAAATCTACCCCCATATGTGTAAACTTTCCATATAATTTAGCTTCCAGTCTGTGACATGGGAGTAAAATGGGGCATTAATGATAATTGCTCTGGTTTACCACTTGTAAATTAGCTCCAACCTGGAGAAACCAAAAGGTACCATCATTCTATTTATGTGTCCAATGTTTAGATTCTCTGTTAGATTAAGAAAATAGTGAGCACAAAAGGGAAAAACAGTCTGCCTCAATATATAGATGCACAAATGTTTTCTGCTTAAGACTGGAGTAAAGTCACTGCATTATTAACACAGTTTTGGTCTGTATTCAGTCAACTGCTTCAGTTGTGTAGTGACAACCTCCACCTTTCTTTGCTCCTTCAGACTAACAGAGATGAGTAACTGGCACCTTCTCTTTATAACATTTAAATAATCTATTTTCCATTCAGGGGAATCTGTGGATAAAAACATTTTATTTTCTCCTGCAAATCCTTTGGTCAGTGCCCAGATACAGAAACTACACATTTGGGAGGAAATGTGCTGTGTAAAATGGTTTGTTCAGTCCCAGAAAAGTAACTCTGCAAAGGAAAAGGCATTTATAAACTGTAATGCAAATTTCGCTATCATGGCAACAACCAGTTATTTCCTGCAGTTTCTTGTTGCAGCCAACATCTTAAAAAACTGACTGCTAGGTTAAATTTTTTATAAAGGAATAAAGAGAAGTTATGATAAGCAGAGTGTACAGTAGGCGATTGAACCTGAGGGTGGGGAAGAAAGGTAAAAAATTATATATATATATATATAGAGAGAGAGAGAGAGAGAGAGCAAATTGAAATGAGACACAAAATAGCTATTATGATTCCCCTCCTATTGTACTGAGTTTTAGAATCAGTCAATTTTCTGAAAATTTCTTGTTCATTTTTACCAGATTTCTGTGATACTATGATAGTTTATTTCTTTTAAAATATTTTTTTTATAATATTTAATCATCATGTAAGCTATAAAAGTGGAAGGAAGTGGACTATATCAGTCTGGTTTTACAGAGTATTGTGGTTATAAACAGGAAAGGTTCAATAATTTATCTTAAAATTCACATAAAACTCATAATTGATAGAAAATATATCTTAATCTTATAAAATAACTTAAATCAACTCAAAGTAGGAAGGCAAGAAAAGAAGCCATTGAAGAGAGAGATGTGAGTAAAAATATTAAAAGATTCTTTAGCTTCAATCAGGGCTTCCCTGATAACTCATTTGGTAAAGAATCTGCCAGCAAGGCAGGAGACACCGGTTTGGTTCCTGGGTTGGGAAGATCCCTTGGAGAAGGTAAAGGCTACCCGCTCCAGTATTCTGGCATGGAGAATTCCATGGACTGTATAGTCCATGGGGTCGCAAAGAGTTGGACACGACTAAGCAAGCAGCTTTGACTTTCACTTTAGTTTAAAAAAAAAAAAAAAACCCTTATTTAAACAACATATGCTAATTAAAAAGTTTACAGTTACACTCTGCATCTCAGAGATGTGTTTAAACTGAATGATTCATGCCCTGACCCATAATTTCATTTACTTTCTTTTCAATCCCACTTTTCTTGCTTGCTTCATACCTTTTTTTAAATTTAATTTTATTTGCTCACATTTTTGAGGTCATCAGTTTCTTTCTGAATTTAATTATTAAGAGTTTTGTCCCCTCTTCTTCATTAGTTTTCTGTACAGTTATACTAGTACAAATTTTATTTTTAGTGTCTCCTCCCTCCCTTATTAGGGACTTCCCAGGTGTCTCAGTGGGTAAAGAATCCACTGCCAATGCAGGAGATGCAGGAGACACAGGAGATGTGGGTTCAATGCCTGGGTCACAAAGATCACTTGGAGGAGGAAATGCACCTGACTCACTGCTCCTCACTGGGCACACTCTTTGCTGAACCCGTGTCAGTCAAGGCACAAGCAGGGAAGCTGGAAGAAAACTCAAGAACCTGTAGGAACTGCTGACACATTTATTTTCTCCTAACTGGCACAGCAGCAAGGCAGCAGTAGCCACGTTGCATTCTCTCCTCTGGTGGTTGATCCAGTAGACACATCCCTAACACAACCTTAATACAGCCCTAACATACCTATAGCATAGCTGAAGGGCTTTTCAGGTGGAGCTTACATATGTCTACAAAACAAAACTGGCCCATGGCCAAGCAGGTACATTGTAACACACATGTGCAGGGCTATGTGATTTCAGCTGTTACATAACCATGTGATTACAAAACTTGGGGTGAGAGAGCCTGACCACCACCATCTTGGCTAATTTGCTCTTCCCCTATAGCACCCCACTCCAACATTCTTGCCTGGAAATTCCATGGACAGAAGAGCCTTGTGGGCTCCAGTTCATGGGGTTGCAGAGTCAGGCATGGTTGAGCACACACACACTACCCCACACCCTCTCTCATTCTACTTAAAAAAAAAGAAAACTGGCAATAAAACTACCTTTCTGTTCTTAGGAGAGTTGGACTCTGATCAACTAAAATCCCCAACTGACCGTAGTTTATTTTCTTAATTATTTAGAATATGAGCAGCCCATAGCTTTGAGGATTCCTATCACACATAAGTAAGCATCAGGTTTTTCCCTATTTATCAGAATTAAGCTAAGAGTAAGCAGTGCTCTATTTATTTCTACTTTCTGTGAGATAAAATTTGACTTCAAGGCAAGTCTTAAATTTTATCAGATAGTCTACTTTTAGATAACTGAGTTGTCTAGCAGTTTTCATGATAGTTAATGTACCCATAAGCACTGCCAGCCTTAAATTAGAAAAAGCATTTTCCATGTTGCAGGCTTTTTGGTAGAATATGTCTCTATCATTTTTTATCCGATCAATTGTTCTCTTAGTATACTTGCTTGAAAAGCAGTGTCCCTCCCAGCAACTTGAGTCTAGTCATCTTACTCCAGTTTTCCCTCCTGCTCCTGTGGTCCAATAGTTGTCAAAGTAAGGTCTGGGAACAGCTGGGGGTCTGGAAGATCAAAACTGTTTTCACAGTAAGACTGAGACATTATTTGCCTTTTTCACATGGCAACCCACTCCAGTATTCTTGCCCGGAGAATCCCATGGACAGAGGATCCTGGTGGGCTACAGTCCATGGGGTCGCACAGAGTTGGACATGACCGAACATCCACATATATACCATCATTCTGTGATTTGTAGAGAGTTTGCCAAAGAATGTGTCATGTGTAACAACTTCATTGTTCTGATCACTAATGGGATGTGAGCTTGGCATTCTTGTGTTTTAAATTTTTCTGTTTAATGCTAATATAGTAAATACTAACAGATATCACACACATAAATGCAAGCTGTTTAGGGTCCTCAGTATTTTTTTGGTGTAAAGAACTCCTGAAACCAAAATATTTCAGAACCGCTGCTATAGTTCAGTCCAGGTAGCATTTACCAAGTCTCAGCAATAACTATAAAATATATATAGTTGGTGTAAATTTGCAAATATATTTTGCTTATTTTTCATACTTGAAATTATAAGTGTACATCTTAAGCTGAAGTGGTTTTATCAGCCCATTCTGTGACAGAGTCTCTTAAAATTGAACAGTATTTCTTAAGCATTTTTCTTCATTCTTTAATACACCCAATATAGCTCTAGAAGCCTTTTTTGCCTGAGGACTGTTTAATTTGTTTGTTAAACACCGTTTAGAGAAAGAGACATTTGTGTTTATTTCATTAAAGAGTATTACCAGTAATATGATTTTAGTCAACTGCCATCACATTTTGATAAAAATAAATAACTTGTATTTGGAAAGTTGATTTAAAACACATAAAAGCATAATGTAGGTTAACTTTTGCTTATTATCTCTGTCATTATTGTATTCATGTAATAAACAGCTTTCATTTTTCATTGCTTACTATTATGTTCAGTACATTTTGCATGACTAAGTTAACAGTCAACATTATTTTGGTTTAAAATGCTGAGAAACAGAACTTTTCAGTAGAGCTAAGTTTAGCATATTACGCATTTATATGGCATGTCAGCATTAATAAGAATTTAAATTTATAGCAAAATTAATAGTGGCATCTCTGCTGCATCCATTAAGATGATTTAATAAATCAAAGATCCAGGTCAATCAACAATCAGATTTTAATCATTATAATTTCAAAGTCTTAAATTAGGAGGATGTATATAAATCTTTAAGTTATTCTGACATGTACTTTATGCAACCAGTAATAGTGTATTTTAATAACAATAACATAGATATTAGATATGTTAATGAACATATTCTTATGCAAGCTTTTAAATTTAGTATTTCTCTTATTTAAGAAATAAGATGTAAATAAAATAAACCAGATTTATCTCAACCATAAAGACATTTCTTGTTTACTTAACAAAAGTGCTTGTTATAATGTTTTAGAATTGGTTTAATAGCAATTTAATTATGTCATCACAGGCTGAATGTTTTCTATGTTTCTACTCTGTCCCCTTTTTTCCTCTTGTTGGTTTCAATATGGCTGCACTAGACTCAAGTTCCACATATTACCTCTGTCTTCTAAGGCAGAAAGTAGTCTAAAAAAAAGATATGATTTATTTAATAATTTTCTAAAATGGGAAGAATATATTTCCTCAGAAACTTTCCAACAGACTTCTCATACCTAATGACTCTCTGTCCAGGAGTGTGTCACATGGCCATCCCCTAGGGCAAGCAAAATTTGGAAAGTGACTATCAGGTGATAAAACTAAGATTTGAATAATTGGCTTATACCTCTTAGTCCCCTTCCGGGCTGAGCACATTGACATTGTGAAAAATATTCTAGTTCTGTTAGGAAGAGAGGGGATCGTTAGTGTGAAATAGGAAACATCATTTGCCATAATAGATAAGAATAGGGGCATATATGGGGTGCTCAGAAACCTAGAGGGTAAAAAAGACCAGTTCAAGACCTGGAGGGAAGCACACAGGAACGGAGGCTCACTGATACAAATCTGGGAGGTAGAGTAAGAATTAGCTAGTAAAAACATGTTGAAAGGCATTCAGAAAGATATTATCTGGGGCCTTAAATGATATTAAAAGTCTGAACTGATTTCAGTAATGGAGGTCAGTTTTCATTCTATAAATTGTATGTGTTTGGCAATTACTATGCATTTCTCTGCACCTTTGTGTGAGTATGTTTCAACACTCAAGCAGTGCTAAGATTAGACCAATAGGAAACACGCCCACACAGGCATATCATTGCTTTAGGTCAATGAAGTGCTTTCACACACTTCTGATTTCCTGGCACATTTAAAGTGGTGTGAGGAAGCCGTGTCCTTTTTCCTGCTAGTTCTCAAGGAAGACTAGAATCCTCATTCCATTCTTTTAGATTACAGTATCAGTCTCTGGTGGGGCCTTCTTAACTTCTAAAACACAAAACAATTAAAGTCACTGAGCCAATTGTTTTGGGACCTGTTGATTTTTTCCCTTTGAAACTACATTCAGAAGTTACACAGTTGAAATCAAACACCTTTTTGAAAAATTACATTTGACATGTAGTCGTTGTTAAGACTTGGCATTTTCCACACAAATTTACTTAAGATTCAATCATGATTTGTCAAATACTTCAGTAATATTATAGTCCCATTAGATTAACCTACTGAGTTTGGCTTTACTTAGCAATGGTGAAGCAAGGTAATGAATGTGTATTGCATTATTGCCACAGTTCTCTACTCAAAAAGTGTTTGCAGACTTGCAGCTAACAGAGGTTCCTTGTTTCCATTGCTGTTATGTGGCAGAAGAGCTTGGAATTTCAGTTCTCTAAGCAAGTGGCAGTGATTTCTAAGAAGTTCAGTCATTTCAGTAGTATATGATTTTGTTGGAAACAATAATGTGAACTTGACTGTATCTGTCATTCTCATTATTTATTTCTGAAAATAGAAATGGATAAAGTTATCTGGCCATAGTTGGACTCTTTTCCGTAGGGAAAGCCATAATTGGAGAGCAACTGCTAGTTATGGATAAATGAGGATACATTTCTGCCTTAGAAATGTATTGTGTAGATATGATGTGTTATTTATACACTCATTTTGTTAATATTTATCTATAAGTATTTTTAATATTTTATACTCTTTGACTAATAATACCTCCTTGCCTGGGAATGATACTTACTGTTGAATCAACATGTTTCACCTTGGCATTGTTAACAGAGCTGTATCCTAAGAGACTTGTACACGTAGCTGACCATCGTAAACAAAGTGGATAGACTTCATGTCAAAACATAAAGATAGAATAAAATTTTGTATAAATCTAGTTTTGTTCACATGACCCATGGCAGGAGGTAGTTCTTGCTGTGACAGGTGAGAAACAGGCTGCACTGACCAGAAGTCATTGCTGACTATAAGCCAGTGTGGCAGCCCATGCACTGTTATAGCACTGACAGTGACAGCAGACAGCTCTGGCCATGCTTTGCTTAAAGAATTCCAGATTTCTTCCTTTAAATTAAACTGGAAATTCAGAAAATAAAAATGTAGGACAATAAGTTAGAACCCAGTGTCTAATACTCACCTTTTATTTTTTCATTAATCTAAACAAAATAACACTATTTGTGTATATGAATAAATTCTTTTCCTGAAGTTGGTAAATATACCTCTGAAAAAAATAAAATAACAGGATGAAACTGGACCCCATTATACAGAGTGAAGTAAGCCAGAAAGATAAAGACCAATACAGTATACTAATGCATATATATGGAATTTTAAAAGATGGTAATGATAACCCTATATGCAAAACAGAAAAAGGGACACAGATGTATAGAACAGACTTTTAGACTCCGTGGGAGAAGGCGAGGGTGGGATGTTCAGAGAGAACAGCATGGAAACAAGTATACTATCAAGGGTGAAACATATCACCAGCCCAGGTTGGATGCATGAGACAGGTGCTCAGGGCTGGTGCACTGGGAAGACCCAGAGGGATGAGATGGAGAGGGAGGTGGGAGGGGGGATTGGGATGGGGAACACATGTAAATCCATGGTTGATTCGTGTCAATGTGTGGCAAAAACCAGTGCAATGTTGTAAACTAATTAGCCTCCAATGAATAAAAATAAATGGAAAAAAAAATAAAGCAGCCTTGATATAAAAAGTAAATAAATAAATAAATAAAATAAAAAAGGACTGTTTGTCTTAGGTATACATCCTCCTTTAGGGGAATAATTACCTGTGCTTCCATATTTACCTACTCAGGTTCTCCCATTCTAATTCCAAGAAAATATCAATATATCACCAAATTTCTTTGCCCATTGTCCTATGTAAGCATTGCTAAAAAGAAGAAAAGTGGAGGGGTGCCTGGGGGAAGGTGGGCAATCTTCACTGCTGTTTAAACCACTTAGACATTAAAATTAATCTGCTGGCAAGAGACAAAAAGATACAGGCTGAACTCAGGAATAAAACACATCTTTTGGAAGATTCTTTCTAGAACAGAAAATGGTACAAACCACCTTGGATGAACTAAGATAAGAATAACTCAGATATGCAGATGACACCACCCTTATGGCAGAAAGTGAGGAACTAAATAGCCTCTTGATGAAAGTGAAAGAGGAGAGTGAAACAATTGGTTTAAGATTCAACATTCAGAAAACTGAGATCATGGCATCCAGTCCCATCACTTCATGGCAAATAGATGGGGAAACAACGGAAACTGTGACAGACTTTATTTTGGGGCCTCCAAAATTACTGCAGATGGTAACTGCAGCTATGAAATTAAAAGATGCTTGCCCCCTGGAAGAAAAGTTATGACCAACCTAGACAGCATATTAAAAAGCAGAGACATTACTTTGCCAACAAAGGTCCATCTAGTCAAAGCTATGGTTTTTTCCAGTGGTCATGTATGAATGTGAAAGTTGGACAATAACAAAGTCTGAGCACCAAGAATTGATTCTTTTGAACTGTGGTGTTGGAGAAGACTCTTGAGAGTCCCTTGGACTGCAAGGAGATCCAACCAGTCCATCCTAAAGGAGATCAGTCCTGGTGTTCATTGGAGGGACTGAAGCTGAAACTCCAATACTTTGGCCACCTGATGAGATGAGCTGACTCATTTGAAAAGACCCTGATGCTGAGAAAGTTGAAGGCAGGAGGAGAAGGGGACAACAGAGGATGAGATGGTTGGATGACATCACTGACGCGATGGACATGAGTTTGAGTAATCTCTGGGAGTTGGTGATGGACAGGAAAGCCTGGCATGCTGCAGTCTGTGGGGTCACAAAGAGTTGGACTTGACTGAGCAGCTGAACTGAACTGAACTGAAAAGAGGACACCTATCCTGATTATTCAGGAGAAAAATTTTTTAACACTATGGCTTTGTTTAGTTGCTCAGTCATGTCCACCCCTGCAAACCTATAGACCTCAGCACCTCAGGTTTCCTTCTCCTTCACCATCTCCCTGAATTTACTCAAACTCATGTCCATTGAGTCAGTGATGTCATTCGACCACCTAATCCTCTGCCACTCACTTTCCCTCCTGCCTTCAGTCTTTCCCAGCATCAGAGTCTTTTGCAATGAGTAGGCTCTTTTCATTAGGTTGTCAAAATATGGGAGCTTCAGCTTTAGCATCAGTCCTTCCAATGAATGTTCAGGGTTGACTTCCTTTAGTTTTGACTGATTTGATCTGTGGTCTGGTATTCCCATCTCTTTAAGAATTTTCCACAGTTTGTTGTGATCCACACTGTCAAAAGCTTTAGTATAGTCAATGAAGCAGAAGTGGATGTTTTTCTGGAATTCTGCTATTTCTATGACCCAATGGATCTTGGCAATTTGATCTCTGGTTCCTTTGCCTTTTCTCAAGCCAGCTTGTACATCTGCAAGTTCTCAGTTCACGTACTGTTGAAGCCTAGCTTGAAGGGTTTTGAGCATTACCTTGCTAGCTTGTGAAATGAGTGCAACTGTGTGGTGGAACATTATTTGGCATTTCCCTTCTTTGGGATTGGAATGAAAACTGAAGTATCCAATGCTATGGCCACTGCTGAGTTTTCCAAATTTGCTGCAATATTGAGTGCAGCACTTAACAGCGTCATCTTTTAGCATTTGGAATGGCTCAGCTGGAATTCCATCACATCCACTACCTTTGTTCATAGTGATGTTTCCAAAGGCCCACTTGACTTCTCACCCCAGGATGTCTGACTTTAGCTGAGTAATCACATCTTCATGGTTATCTGAGTCATTAAGATCTTTGTTGTATAGTTCTTCTGTGTATTCCTTCCAGCTCTTAATATCTTCTGCCTCTGTTAGGTCTATACTGTTTCTGTCCTTAATTGTGCCCATCTTTGCATGAAATTTTTCCTTGGTGTCTCCAATTTTTTTAAGAGATCTCTAGTCTTTCGAATGAGAAATGTAATTACATTAGAATGTAATGTTTACCTCTTTACTTTGCATTGATCACATAGGAAGGCTTTCTTATTGCCCCTTGCTATTCTGTAGAACTCTTCATTCAGATGGGTGTATCTTTCTTAAACTGAAGACTTAAATTGAAAAAAGTAGGGAAAACCACTAGGCCATTTAGGTATGACCTAAACAGATGTTATGATTATAGAGTGGGAGTGACAAACAGATTCAAGGGTTTAGATCTAATGAATTATGGACAAAGATTCATAACACTGTACAGGAGGTGGTGATCAAAACCATACCCAAGAGAAAGTAATGTAGAAGGCAAAATAGTTGTCTGAGGAGGCCTTACAAACAGCTGAGAAAATAATACTGTGGTGCCAGATTCAATTCTAAGGCTGTTCAAGTGCATGCTCATTAATGTAGCACTATAGCTCTGCAGGATAGCAATTATTATACCCAATATTTATAAGTGAAAAAAGTAAGGCTCTGAAAAGCATAGTAACTTATCCAGGGTCTAACAAGTTGTATGTGCTTAACCCAGATTAGGTTACAGCTGTGCCTAATCCCAGGCTTTTCCCACTGCAGAGCTCAGGAAAAACCTGTCTTAATGAGATGTGGGATTCAGTGCAGCCTTATCCCTTAATCAACAATTCTCACAGCCTGCAATTAAAAATTATTTTGTCCAGGTGCATGTGGTCTGTGAACTATGTATCATTTATTTTCTTCATTTTATAAGTTGTGTATTTGGTAGATAAAAATTATAATTTCATTTATAATAAAAATGACCAATATTGCAATAAATATCGGGCTTCCCTGGTGGCTCAGATGGTAAAGAATCCACCTGCAATGCATGAAAATCTGAGTTTGATCCCTGCTTAGGATAATCCCCTGGAGAAGGGAATGGCTACCCTCTTGAATATTCTTCTTTGGAGAATCCCATGGACAGAGGAGTCTGGTGGGCTTCAGTACATGAGTTTGCAAAGAGTCTAGCATGTTGACTGGCATGAATAATGAATGTTATTCACTTGCTCAATCATGTCTAACTGTTCGTAACACCATGGATGGCAGCATGCAAGGATTCCCTGTTCTTCACTACGTCCCCAGAGTTTGCTCAAACTCAATGTCTGCTGAGTCGATGATGCATCCAACCATTTCATCCTCAGTTACACAATTCTTCTGCCCTCAATCTTTCCCAGATTTAGAGCCTTTTCGAATGAGTTGGCTCTCACATCAGTGGCCAAAGTATTGAAGCTTCATCATTAATTCAGTCCTTTCAATGAATATTGAGCACTGATTTCCTTTAGAATCAACTGATTTGATCTTGCAGTCCAAGGGACTCTCAAGATTTTTCTCCAGCACCACAGTTGAAAGCATCAGTTCTTTGGTGCTCAGCCTTCTTTATAGTCAACTCTCACATCCCTACATGGCTATTGGAAAACCATAACTTTGACTATATGGACCATTGTCAGCAAAGTGGTATCTCTGCTTTTTAATAAGATGTCTAGATTTGCCATAGCTTTTCTTTTAAGGGATAAGTGTCTTTTAATTTCATGGCTGCAGTCTCCATCCTCAGTGATTTTGGAGCTCAAGAAAATAAAGTATGTCACTGTTTCCATTGTTTTCCCATCTATTTACCATGAAGTGATGGGACTAGATGCTATCATCTTAGTTTTATGAATGTTGAGGTTTAAGCCAGATTTTTCACTCTCTTCTTTCACCTTTATCAAGAGACTCTTTAGTTCCTCTCCACTTTCTGCCATAAGAGTGGTGTCATCTGCATATCTGAGGTTATTGATATTTCTCCTGGCAACCTGGATTTCAGCTTGTGGCTTTATCCAACCAGGCATTTCATATGATGTACTCTGCATATAAGTTAAATAAGCAGGGTGACAATATACAGCCTTGACCTACTCCTTTCTCAATTTTGAACCAGTCTTTTGCTCCATGTCCAGTTCTAACTATTGCTTCTTGACCTGCATACATGTTTGTAAGGAGACAAGTAAGATGATATGGTATTCCCATCTCTTTAATAATTTTCCACAGCTTGGTGTGATCCACACAAATCAAAGGCTTTAGCATAGTCAGTGAAGCAGTAGATGTTTTCCTGGAATTCTCCTCCTTTTTCTATGATCCAACAGATTTTGCCAATTTGATCTCTGGTTCCTCTGCCTTCTCTAAATTCAGCTTGCACATCTGGAATTTCTTGCTTCACATACTGTTGAAGCCTAGCTTGAAGGTTTTTGAGCAATACCTTGCTAGCATGTGAAATGAGTGCAACTGTATGGTAGTTTGAACATTCTTTGGCATTTCCCTTCTTTGGGATTGGAATGAAAACTGACCTTTTCTAATCCTGTGGTCACTGCTGAGTTTTCCAAATTTGTTGGCATATTGACTGCAGTACTTTAATTATGCATAGGTTTTAATTATTGAACTTTCTTAATACAGACCAAAATGTTATTTTCTTTTATATTTAAAATTATATATGTTAACTTCAGAACTCAATATTAAAATCACTTAAATGTGATCTGTAAACTTTTCCTGGTTTCTTCCTTCACATTCAATGAAGATACCTCAATTGTACATATTTATTAGAATCAAAACATAGCAGGGAAAAATCTAATGGAGATATAGATTTGTTAACTAGATAAAGTTTTCAATTAATTAAAATACCTCTAAATCTCCCACGTCTTTTCTGTTTTTCACTTATATGAACCTAAACCCATCTATTGTTTATAAAATTAAGTCTTAATCTTTCCAGATGCAGAATTTTTAAATTTATTTATTGAATGTTGTTAATATTAATTCAAGAAACAGCAACCAAAAGTTATCTGCTCTTAGTTGAAAATGTATCCTTAATTTAAGTGTATCATCTAGTAATACAAAGCTATTTTCGTATTTGCTGCATCTTTCACTCCAGATTCTGTTTTAAAGCATGAGGTAAGGTATCTGGTGGCCTCTTTTTTTTGCAGTGAATCCTAACTCTGCATATTAGGTACTGTATGATATTGGACAGATCAGATAATTGTTTGGAACCTCAGTGTTATATAAAACAAATGTCAGAGTGTTTTCCAGTTTTTGATAACTAGGATTATACAAAATTAAATATATGTTGTTACTTCTATAATTTGATTATATCTCATTTTGGTTTTCTTAAAACCCCTTATTATTTCACAAAGGAAATAATTATTTTAAAGTTTGCTATCAGCAATAGCAGTCACCTCACACCAATAATTTCATGAAGGCTTCCTATGAAAACCTTGTCATCCAGTTATCTTCTTCTTCTATGGAAAATATAGGAATATGCTAAGAGGAGAGGAAAATTAGTTCAGCAACTAATATAGAACTATTTAGCCAGTCAATAATAATAAGGTAGTATATAGAATACAGTTTTGCAAAGATATTTTAAGATATATTTTTAATTTATTTTATGATTTTCTATTATTATGTTTAGAAACAGAACAAAATATTCTTTTTAATATATTGCCATCAGTGATTACACAATATAAACCACTGATGTCTCCTTAGAGTGTATGCATTTCCTAAATCAAGCATGTTTATTATTCCAGAAGTATATGCAGACATTTTGACAGTGAGCAGAACTTATTGATCCATCAAAGAAGTGTAGTTTTGTTATCAGACAAATAGAAGATCTACATTTGCATGGCTATTTTCATGTTATTTTCAGTGACATTTATCTTTTTAAGCAGAAATGCTAATTCTTATCATAAAATGATACTGAAATATATTCCCTGTGATTCACCGATCTCATTTTCCCCTTTCCATTGTATTTATATTTCTGCCTCATTTATTTTTCTCATGCTTGGTCCTATATCATTTATGTCCCGTTGTTGACTTCAGCTTCCAAATTCAGAATCTGTGATCATCTATTCAGCTGAAATGCCAGGTCCCTTGAGCGTTTTCATGTATATTGTTTATTACGCACAGCAATTATAGAAATTAAGGTCTACTATCCACATTTGAATTTAGTATATAGAAGGACTTCCCTGGTGGCTCAGATGGTAAAGAATCCACCTGCAATGCAGGAAACCTGGGTTCGATCTCTCGGTTGGGACGATCCTCTGGAGGAGGGCATGACGACCCACCCCAGTATTTTTGCCTGGAGAATCCCCATGGACGGAGGCGTCTGGTGGGCTACAGTCGTGGGCTTGCCAAGAGTAGGACCCGCTGAGCAGCTAAGCATAGCACGGCCCATGTAGCAAGGCAAGGAACTGAACTCGGACGCTTAAATCCACGCCTAGAGTTTCTTCCACTGCAACAGAGATTTCCTGAGATTCACTAATCTTTTTTTTTTTTTTTTTTTTTTACTGAGTTGCTAATTACTTTTTTTTTTTTTTTTTTTTTTTTTAATATTATTTTATTAGTTGGAGGCCAATCACTTTACAATATTTCAGTGGGTTTTGTCATACATTGACATGAATCAGCCATATAGTTACATGTATTCCCCATCCCGATCCCCCCTCCCACCTCCCTCCCCACCCGACTCCTCAGGGTCCTCCCAGTGCACCAGGCCCGAGCACCTGACTCATGTATCCCACCTGGGCTGGTGGTCCGTTTCACCATAGATAATATACATGCTGTTCTTTCAAAACATCCCACCCTCACGTTCTCCCCCAGAGTTCAAAAGTCTGTTCTGTATTTCTGTGTCTCTTTTTCTGTTTTGCATATAGGGTTATCGCCACCATCTATCTAAATTCCGTATATATGTGTTAGTATACTGTAATGTTCTTTATCTTTCTGACTTACTTCACTCTGTATAATGGGCTCCAGTTTCATCCATCTCATTAGAACTGATTCAAATGAATTCTTTTTAACGGCTGAGTAATATTCCATGGTGTATATGTACCACAGCTTCCTTATCCATTCATCTGCTGATGGGCATCTAGGTTGCTTCCATGTCCTGGCTATTATAAACAGTGCTGCGATGAACATTGGGGTGCACGTGTCTCTTTCAGATCTGGATTCCTCAGTGTGTATGCCCAGAAGTGGTATTGCTGGGTCATATGGCAGTTCTATTTCCAGTTTTTTAAGAAATCTCCACACTGTTTTCCATAGTGGCTGTACTAGTTTGCATTCCCACCAACAGTGTAAGAGGGTTCCCTTTTCTCCACACCCTCTCCAGCATTTATTGCTTGTAGACTTTTGGATAGCAGCCATCCTGACTGGCGTGTAATGGTACCTCATTGTGGTTTTGATTTGCATTTCTCTGATGATGAGTGATGTTGAGCATCTTTTCATGTGTTTGTTAGCCATCTGTATGTCTTCTTTGGAGAAATGTCTGTTTAGTTCTTTGGCCCATTTTTTGATTGGGTCGTTTATTTTTCTGGAATTGAGCTTCAGGAGTTGCTTGTATATTTTTGAGATTAATCCTTTGTCTGTTTCCTCATTTGTTGGAGAAACATACCGTGTTCATGGATTGGAAGAATCAATATTGTCAAAATGGCTATTCTACCCAAAGCAATCTATAGATTCAATGCAATCCCTATCAAGCTACCAACGGTATTTTTCACAGAATTAGAACAAATAATTTCACAATTTGTATGGAAATACAAAAAACCTCGAATAGCCAAAGTAATCTTGAGAAAGAAGAATGGAACTGGAGGAATCAACCTGCCTGACTTCAGACTCTACTACAAAGCCACAGTCATCAAGACAGTATGGTACTGGCACAAAGACAGAAATATAGATCAATGGAACAGAATAGAAAGCCCAGAGATAAATCCACGAACCTATGGACAGCTTATCTTTGACAAAGGAGGCAAGGATATACAATGGAAAAAAGACAATCTCTTTAACAAGTGGTGCTGGGAAAACTGGTTAACCACTTGTAAAAGAATGAAACTAGAACACTTCCTAACACCATACACAAAAATAAACTCAAAATGGATTAAAGATCTAAATGTAAGACCAGAAACTATAAAACTCCTAGAGGAGAACATAGGCAAAACACTCTCCGACATAAATCACAGCAAGATCTTCTATGACCCACCTCCCAGAATATTGGAAATAAAAGCAAAAATAAACAAATGGGACTTAATGAAAATTAAAAGCTTTTGCACAACAAAGGAAACTATAAGTAAGGTGAAAAGACAGCCCTCAGATTGGGAGAAAATAATAACAAATGAGATTCACTAATCTTATTTGTTTGTTCACTTGTTCATTCATTCACTCACCATTCATTGGTGACCAAAGATAGGAATCAAACACTATAGGTTGTAATGACTTTGCTAATGAGTATTTGTGGCATTGGGGTCAGTGTTAGAGGCACAGTGAGTGGCAGTTAGCAGTTCGTGTAATATGGGCCCCAAGTCAGTGTCCAGCGTGGGTTCATCACATATTCTTTTTTTTTTTTAATTTATTTTTATTAGTTGGAGGCTAATTACTTTACAATGTTGTAGTGGTTTTTGTCATACATTGACATGAATCAGCCATGGATTTACATGTATTCCCCATCCCAATATATTCTATCAAGCCTGTTCATCAGACATGCTAAAGTAACTTCTATGGCTTTGGGAGCTGTTAGACTCTTGGGTTTAAAAATGTGAGTAAGAAAAAATTTTTGTTTTTGAAGAATTTACATTTTAGTAAAAAGGCTATCAATGAAGGGGGATTTGAGTTCTGTGACAATCAGAATTATTAATGTAATCAGTCTCCCCAGATGACCCCCCTAATATTCTGGTATCCCTCAGGTTCCTGGTAATTCTGACTCTTAATCTCCCTATCTTTAGCCCCTCTTCTCAGTTATACTACTCTTAAACCCTTAAACTAGTTAGAAACATGCTATGTAAAATTCATCTTTGCTTCTCATAATTTCCCCAAATTTTATTGTTTGTATATGACTCCTTTGATAGATATAAATCTTCAAGCAAATAGATCTTATTTTTTGTTATCATTTTGTGATCTATACTTGAGTCAGGGGGAATACTAGACCACCTTACCTGTCTCTTGAGAAACCTGTATATGAATTAAAAAATAACAGTTCGAACTTGACATGAAACAAACGACTGGTTCAAAACTGGAAAAAAGAGTATGGCAAGGTTATATACTGTTACCCTGCTTATATAACTTATATACAGACTACATCAAGTGAAATGCCAGGCTGGATGAATCACAAGCTGGAATCAAGATTGCCAGGAGAAATATCAACAACCTCAGATACACAAATGATTCCATTCTAATGGCAGAAAGAGAAGAACAACTAAAGACTCTCTTGATGAGGGTGAAAGAGGAGAGAGAAAAAGCTGACAGAAAACAGCCAAATTCTGTAAAGCAATTATCCTTCAATGAAAAATAAATTAATTCAAAAATAAATCCCAATGTTCAGAAAGCTAAGATCATAGATCATGGCAAGTGGAAGGGGTAAAGGTGAAAAAAAGTGACAGATTTTCTTTTCTTGAGCCCCAAGATCATTCTGGACAGTGACTTCAGCCATGAAATTAAATACCTGTGCTCCTTGGAAGAAAAACTATGACAAATCTAGATAGTGTATTAAAAAGTAGAGGCAATATTTTGCTGATAAAGTTCCATATAGGCAAAGCTATCTTTTTTCCAGTAGTCATGTACAGATGTGAGAGTTGGAATGTAAAGGACACTAAGCTCTGAAGAATTGATGATGCTCAATTGAACAGTGGTACTGAAAAGACTCTTGAGAGTCTGTTGGACTGCAAGATCAAACCAGTCCATCCTAAAGGAAATCAACCCTGAATATTCATTGGAAGGTCTGATGCTTAAGCTGAAGATCTAATAGTTTGACCAGTTGATGCAAAGAACTGATTCATGGGAAAGACCCTAATGCTGGGAAGGAATGAAGGCAAAAGAAGAAGGAAGCAGTAGAGGATGAGATGGTTATGGCATCACCAACTCCATGGGCATGAATCTGAACAAACTCCATGAGAGACCGAAGGACAGAAGAGTCTGGCATATACCGGTTGCATAGAGTCGGACACAATTTAGTGGCTGAACAACAACTTAGAGTAGATTATACTAAAGAGTCCTTTTCACTTGACATTTTAAAATGTTTTATACATAAACAGCAAAAATGGAATGAGACTTTAGAGTTAATATAAATAAATGTGGAAAAGATAATGTAAGCTCTTTTTCTTTGCATTTTGAATGTGCAAATTTTTGCCTTGTATTTTGACCATAATTATCAAGTGCAATGTGACTTTCTGGTTTAAGAGAAACCAACCAGAAGGAGAGTATTTTGCTGATACAAAATGCTTATAAATACATTCTCTGAGTCTTGTATGAGCTCAACCCTATTTATTTTGAAACTTCAATAGATATTTATTTTTTCATGGGATCACTGTTTTTAGGGAAGCATGAGATTCTTGAATACATCCATAGTGCTCAAGAAGATCCATTAACTGTACATTGAGTAGAAAGACAGACTTATTCTTCATTTTCCCTATCCCTTGAGACTCAACACTAATGTTTAGAGTTTTATTAATTGGCATTTGAAGCTCCTCTTATGTAGGAGGATGACTATTATGTTTCCCTTTCCCAAGATGTAGAACTGTACAAGCAAATGAACAAGAAAAATAGGAGGTATATGACAAATATTGCAAAGATGTTCCCTTTAATTTTTTTGTTGTTTTATATAAGAATATAGTTGATTTACAATGTTATGCTAATTTCAGATTTACAGCAAAGTGATTCAATTATATATACACATGTATCTATTTTATGCCAATTTTTTTCCTATATAGATTATTACAGAATATTAGGTAGAGTTTCCTGGTCTATACAGTAAATCTTTGCTTATTATCTATTATATATATAGTAGTGTGCATATATTAATCCCTTGAATCCTGCCACTTTGGGAATTTGCCCCTTTTTGAGGGGCATATATACTTAAATATATGTGTTTGTGATCTAATAATTGATGTACATACCAATAATTTGTTTTTATTCAATATAGAATAGTCTCCATTCGTCCTCTGCGTGTCAGACAGGTACATTTATTTAAAACTATCTGTGCTGTGTTCTATACTCAGCATAATTTTCCTTTTTATTTACTAAAAAAGTAGAAGGTGTTTATTGACAAAGCAGCGGCATCTATTCCACTCTTTCTGGCCCATTTCTCAAATTTGTACATTAATTAGAATATTTAATATTTAAATAAAACATTAAATCATAAAGAGAACAATTAACATTATAAAAATGACAGTACCTTAATATATTTTAAATGCAATGGAAATCTGGAAAGTCTCTTTTTCCACAGTTTCCTAATAAAATGCAAATGTAAGTATGTCCAGACCACAGATTAATAAGAATATTTGATTCTGTCATGGGCACATGGTTATATTGCGGTAGGTTGTTATATTTTTATATTTGATGTCTCAGTGACTTGTGGTTGGCTATAAAGGAAAGGGACACAAAATATGGCATAATTTACTAACCCCAGTCTTTAACTCAGGTTTTCTTCTCCTTCCTATCCCTAACCAAACAAGTAGCTCACTGTAAGTAAGCTCCATGCAAATAAAAGCTACTTACTGAAAATGATAGAGAAAATCCTAACAGAAAGAAATCTTTTTGCTTGCATTTCTTGAATTGAGGTAACTTCCACTATGCTTCACCCAAGAAGATGTGTTTAACTGAAATGCTATGAAAGGTAAACTTTACAGTTTATCATTTAGGCCAGTGACCCAGAAAATCTGAGGGTTCTCCACTGCTACTAGGTTATCAGATCCTCATCATACTGTTTGGATAACCACAGTAGTTTTCTAACTGGACTCCCTGCCACTAAATTCCTACCCAATGAGTCATCTTCTACATTTCTACTAAATGAAATAGTGTTTTATTCCCTCAGTTTTGTACCCATCCATTTCTCTTATCAGCTACAGTATAATGAAGTGCTTAGCCTCGTACCAGTTAGCCCCTAACAAACTTGAGAGATTAATTTTTTGTCTCATTCTCTCCCTCTCTCTTAGTCAGTAAAAACTCTTAAGTAGCCAGTAACCATCAGAGACAAATGAATCTCAGTCCTACTATCAGTAACATAGAGTGTACTCATCATTTGAGAAGCAACGTGAGTCATCTCTAGAAACATACTCTTACCTTCAGTTAACCTAGATCCATCCTCCTTCCACCTACCCATAGCAGGTATATAATTTGTACATAATTGTTTTATTGATTTATGTGACTTGTAAATGATATATCTTTAAAGTTATCCACTCCTTCAATAAACATTATTCAGCATTAATTGTGTGTTAATTACTAGTCTTAGCCCTACACTACTTTGGATCCCTGCTAGCCTTCCCCAATGGCATGGATCTCCCATGTCTTTCAACTTGTCCATACTTTGCATTATTTCCAATGTTGTTGCATTTCTGTTCCCCAGTCACACAATAGCTCCTTCTACCCCTGTGCCAGCTCCTATCCCTGTAGGGCTTAGAGGATGCTGTGCCAAGTCAGTTCTTCACAAAAAATGGAACTAGCAGGGGTTCTGTGCCTGTAGATCTGTTTGTAGGTCATCACTTTTCCTCTTATTCATACAACATAAATCATTATTTGTCTTGTCTGACTGGACAATCGACTACTGGCAGACATGAAATGCTGATTATATTCTGAATCTTCTATCACCTGTGTGCAGATTAAGTTGAAAGAAAAATTGTTGGGATCTAGAATGTTAAAATCAACAAATAAGAGTTATATCATTTTAAGACTAGAAGGAAATTTATACTTGAAACAATGAAATCCAAACCCTCCACGAGCTGGGCTCAAGGTCACACAACCAGGTGAAATAGAAAGCAATAAATGTGAAGGTGTAGGATAGTGTTTTAATTTGCATCTAAAAAACACCCAGGTTTAAAAAGAGTTATCAATGTAATAAATGCTGTTTGCACAAGAGATAAATCAATTATTCCTTTTCTAGTGAATTTGTAAAGTCCTACCTTGGAAAAGACATAATGCCCATATTTTTACCCTACTCTACTCATTTGAAAAGAGCAACATGTTGTCTGTAGAGGTAGAAAGCCTCCTTCTAGCTCTGTGAGTGGGCAGCTCAGAAGAGATGCAACCATTATAGCAATTTTTACAGCCGGACAAGAAGTAGTGTTGACTAATTTTATCTCCATAATATATGAAAGTGTGCAATTCACACCCAGATATATAGACTACCAAGGAAAACGCGTTTAACCCATTGACCTATCCCTGAGCCACTGTGTGGTCTGAAGAGTTTAACATTTTCAGTTTCAGAGGCAAGTGACCCCGTTTTAAATTTAAGGAATAACAGAAAATTGCACTGCAAGCAAACTTTGAGGAACAATTTAAGAAATAATGAGTTTGTTGTATAGAGAAAGCAATACATGATGCAATTATTACTTTTAATTCATGAGTGCAAAAATGCATTCAGTGTTTATTACAAAATACATGATCTGAATTACATATCCAGCCAACCATATAAACATTTCTAAAATTAACTTAATATATAGTTTGACAATTATGACATAGCTAGTTTTTGAAAATGCCATGAATAACAATATTTGTATCCCATTACAACTTTTTATTCTATTAGTAAAATATATATATTTAACACTGTTATCTTAGATATATGTCCAAATTGGCTTAACAAATGATTTTTTTCAATATTAACTGAAATATTATTGTTTACATTTAGGAAACATGTTTTTCTTCAGTGACTACTTAATCATAGCATTTCAACTCAGTTGCATTTGACAAGATTATTCTTGATACCTAACATATGTAGTACTTAGGTTGTACAAACTAGCAAGGTAAAATTCTTTGTTCTCAATGATTCAAAACCTGTTTCTAATTCCTAGCTGTACATGGCAGTGGGTTTTTTTGAAGGTTACATATGTCCATTAATACATTGTTTCCTCCTCAGAAGTTACTATGTAAACCAAAAAACTCTAATATATATGTGTGTATGTGTGAGGGTGTTTATAAATAGACTGCAGTGTAGTTTCACTGTATATTATACATCAGATTTATTTTGAGCAACCTGATTCTGTTTCAGGGCAGATTGGGCATAGATCGCTTTCATGGCTGATATAAACTGATCCCTTTACACTGAATACATGATAAATTCCTTCTCTAAGACTTCAAAGGTATGAGCTACCTTTCAGTTGTTCATTCATTTGTGAAGGTTTAGGCTTGGTTCTATGAATTGGGGGAAAAATTGCAATTCATGATACCAAGAAATGAGCATAGACTTCTTGCCATGCAACATTGAATTTGTGAATCTAACCTGAATATGTAATGTGAGTTTCCTAAATTTGTTGGCAAGTTCCTCTTTTATGAAATCACTGAAGCTCAAGGCTCTATTAGATACACATGTTGACACTTCAGTGCCTTAAAAATGTAACTGTTCACTGAGAAAAATGATAAAACAGACAGAACATTTGTAGAGTTTAACAGTATTTGGAGCCTCTTAGTTACATTGTCCAACTTTCATTAGGAACCTTCAAGACATTAACATGAAGAATGTATTATAATTACATAGCTTGTCAGTAGACAGTACATATGCAGGATCTAAAATCTTAAATAGGTTCTGATAACTTACTGTAACTAAATACTTGCTCATAAAACTGTTGATTGTTATTGGATGTTACTTTTTGTCATTTTCCTGGTAACAATTATATACTATAGCATTTTGCTGAAATAAGGTAAAAAAGGATTCATGAATTACAGATCACTGCTATAGTAAGAGATAATACTGATAATATAACATATTTACACGCTGCTTTACAGTGACTGGGTTAGTAAAATATAAAGATGTCATTTGAGTTTATTTTCTGAAAGAACTCTAGACCCCAAGCTATAGTTGTTTTCCCATTTGATCTTCTAACAGCAGTGTGCTGGATTGGGACAGAAGGCATAGAGCTAAGAAAAATATCTTGATATTTTCTAGACTCCATTGAATAGGGATAAATGCTAGTTAAAGTAATGGTGTGGGAAGCCTTGAAAGGAAAAACAAGGAAAAGGTAGTCAAAGGTAAATGAAGGCATCAATGTCTTCATGACTTGGGAAGTTAGCCCCAGTTCTCCATGGTAATAGTTTCTACCCTCATCACAAGGAACCCCTCCTTTCCCAAGGATATGGATATGACATTTTTATAGTAATAAAAATGTTCTGGTCTAGAAAGCAATGGTGTGGGTAGAATGGTCTTGCTTAAACTTTTAGACAATTGCTAAGTGTCCTGTTGCTTTCTGATTGTTCTTTCCCCCAGAAATTCTTATTTATTCAGATTTATCTGAGGATATGCTCTAATTATAATGTTACAGGGTGACTTCTGCTTGGGAGTTAGAGTTAAAAAAAAAAAAGATGAGAGCCAGAAAACAGACCCATGGCCCTAATTGATTCCACATATCAAAACTGAAATTTAGTCTGCCATGCTTGCCACCTGTCCAGAGTTTAAGTGGAGAGGCAAATATAACATTGAGAAAATATATTCTCCTTTGTATTTGTATTTTGAAACAAACATAAATATGTGCCTTATTGACTGAATATTAATTTTTTCCAGTGAAAAATGATCTAAACAAGCATATTGAGATGTAGTCAGGTTATTGAAGGTTATTGAAGTTATTTCTCTGTCTTTGTCTCTGATTCTTTCTATAAGAAAAAATCTGTGACTCTGCAAAGATATTATGTATGTGTGGGGAAAGAGCAACATTTCTTCCAGAAAAGACAATATTAAGAAACATCATTTTAATTAAAATAGGACATGTATATCTGTACAAAATGCTAATGAAAGCTTTATAAAATACTTTTTAGTTGAAGTAAAGATTGCTATCTGGAAAAAACTTTCATGACTAAAGTCATAGACTCCTTTTTTGAGTCTGCATGAAACTGAAAGATTAGCTTCTAGGAAGCAACAGCAGATCAATATGACTCTGCTTATCTGATATTACATTTAGTCCCTCTAACTAGTCAAGGGAATTGAAATCTCTTTACCAGCTAAGTTTGAGCCACCTAAGAACACACATAAATATCATTTTTAAGCTCCTTTTGGACCCTGTTTCTCATCCAAGGAAAATTCTGTTTAAATGAATTTTTAGAGTTTAGAATTTACCATCAGAATTCATTTTTAAATCTTAGAGGCATTTTGTAAAAACTATATCTTTGAAAATTTTAGAAAAGGAAACAATTTTTTGAGATGTGTTATAGTTTCAAATGCTCACCATTAAACCTTGCCTCAGAACTTGATTCTTACATATGGCAGAGCACAGTTTTTCATTTATTTTTAGAAATCCCTTTTCATGAATCAATTCCTATATGCATCTAGTCATAAGAAAAAGGTCATATTTTTTCAAAGATCTTTCACATTGGACTTATTATTTTAAAACAGAGTTTGGAAACGGAGAGCAAGCTGGATGTTGGAGAATAAAAAATGGTGAACGAGCCCCAAGATAGTACTTTAAAGTACATGATAAGGATCAAAATTAGATGCTAAAGTTTGAAGTGGATAAATTCTTAATCCAATATTTTATATGAGTTTCCTTTTGCATGACTTTCTGTTACTGTGATGATTTTGCAAACATATGTTTTAAGAGTGTGAAGAAGAAATATAATAAATAACTGCAGAACATAACATTTGCACACATATTTTAAGGAAAAATTGTACATCACAATCTATTTTGGAGTAATTTTAAATATTATAAAATATAGCTAACTTAATACAGAGTATATTGGTGTTGCTAGTTTTATTTCTTAAAAATGTGGTCTGAATGTACATATAGGTTCTACTCTCTCAGAGGCTACATCTTTACATATTTAGGAAGAATGACCTCTTTTTTCCAAAGAACTTTCATGATTACATGTTTATGAAAATAGATGTTGGTTAACAAGATGTTGCCCTGGAGTGGGAAGTGGCAACCCACTCTACTATTCTTGCCTGAAGGATTCCATGGACAGAGGAGCCTGGTAGGCTACAGTCCATGAGGTCGCAGAGAGTCAGACACAACCGAGTAACCGAGTGACTGAGCACAATAGGATTTTGAAACAAGTATTCATGATTCCCAATGGTGTAACTAACAGTAACATAGAAAATGGAATGTCTGCCCTCAGATTACAATGAACTTTTACATTTTTTTCATATTCAATTTTGTAAATATTAAATCACAACACTTTAATCAAAGGCACAAACATTGTTGTTTTAATTATTAAAAAAAACTTAACAGGAAACTATGTAAACATTTTAGAGTCAAAAATAAAACCTTTAAGTCTTTGAAGTCACCATATAATACCATTAAATGTTACTGAAAATCCAATGAAATGGTTGTGGTGGGAATTATAAAGAAAAAAAATGGTTGATAAAACCATATTGCTATCTTTGAAACTTGATAACAGTCACTGTGAAATCTATATTAATACAATAAATGAAAAAGCTAAAATCAGTTCACTGAAGGTAAAATCATTATCCAAAAAAGACTAATTCTATTCCAGTGAGTAGGGAGTATAACTCCTATGAGTGTAAACACAGTCACACATTTTCATAAATATAGATGATATGTCACCTATTCATTCTAGTCCAGAAGAATTCATTCTCTTGGCAAGCACAATTATTTAAAGGAAGTATATTTTTACTTTGAGTGGTCATAGATAACTATATATTGAGACAACTATAAATTAATGAAATCCTCTTTGAAAATACATTAGCAAATATCACTCTCTTCTGAGATATGTATTCCAGAGGATTTGACTGGAATGCAGATAATAGCAGCTGACTTTTAAAAACTGTCCAATATCAGCTTGGGGGAAACAGTCCTATTTATATCTATCAAATTCATTCAGTTCTCTATTCTCAAATAATTGATGCAATGATGCATCAGGCACATAGTAGGCTCTGGAGACAGAAGAACAAATGAAACAGAAGGATGCATTTACTCCCAGTAAAAATCGTCAAGAAATAATTGCAGTAAAAGAGATTTTGTCAGGAAAACTAGCTGGGAAGTTCAAAAGGAGAAACAGTGAGCTCTCTGTAATTTTATGAGAAATTCACACTGAAAATAACTTTTGAGATACATTTGAGGGAAAAGTAGAAGTCAATCAAAAGATGAGGACTTTTGTTGCTTAACTGGTTGGCTGGAGAAGAAAGTCTTGTAATTGGCAATAGTGTACAGCCAGAAGAGTGGCGGAAGGAGAAGTAAGATAATGCTTTGCGTCTCCATGTTTCTTATTTGTTTGACTGTATTTTAAAGAAGAATGTCCATGAAAACCATTTCTCCAAAATGGAGTATAATCCTTAGAGTGCAGAATATAAATTATTTCAATAATGAGTATTTACTACAGACTTGCTTTTTGTGTCTCAGAATCATTAAATTGACAAGTTATGATTTTGGGTTGGAGGAGAAAGTAAAACTCTTAAGAATTATTGGGCTTCCCTGATGACTCAGTTGGTAAATAATCCACTTGCAATGCAGAAGGCCCTGGTTCGATTCCTGAGTCTGGAGGATCCGCTGGAGAAGGGACAGGCTACCCACTCTAGTATTATTGGGCTTCCCTTGTGGCTCAATTGGTTAAGAACCCACCTGCAATGCAGGAGACCTGGCTTCGATCCCTGGGTTGGAAAGATTCCCTGGAGAAGGGAGAAGGTACCCTCTCCAGTATTCTGGCCTGAAGAATTCCATGGACTGTATAGTCCATGGGGTTGCAAATCACAACTGAGTGATTTGGGGCATGAGGAGAAAGTAAAACTCCAAAGAATTAATATAAATACAGGTGAACTATATTGCCAACACTAACTGATTTGAAGAGCAGCGGAACTGTGATGTCATGTAGCAAAGCTTATATTTAATGTGATAGGTTAATAACCTGGCCTGTTTGACAGATCTCTTTCTCTCTGGTGTTTTATTCCCAGTAAATTTTGTCATTAATTTGGAAATAAGTAGCTTTCCATTTCTGATAATCACTACTGGCCTATTCATATGACATCATAATTCTGGAAATCCACTTGATAAGTAGAGACTGTAGTGTAATTAATCTATAGAAGGTTAATATTATTGAAGAATAATTACAAATAATTTTACTACTATTAGTAAGGTTATTTTGTGTAAGAACAAAAAAATAAAGCATTATGTTTTAAAGTTTAGTAAGACTGTTCTTTAATCTTTGATGGTATAAAACATTCATCCAATTCAAACTTATTTCACCATTCCACCCCCAGAAACTATCTCATATTCTTTACATATTAGGGGCCTCATGGAGTAAAGTGGGAATACAAAAGAGTTAAAAGTACTTTCCAAAAAATAATAATAATAAAAAAAAACAACCTTTAGTAATAAAGAGGAGGAAACATTTCATGAGATTTACTATTGAGATGAAGATTTAATGTCAGTTCCATAAAATAGCAGTAAATTATAATGCTAATATGGAGAAGGAAATGGCAACCCATCCCTGTGTTCTTGCCTGGAGAACCCTTGGACAGGGGAGCCTGGTGGGCTGCTGTCCATGGGGTCGCACAGAATCGGACACGACTGAAGCTACTTTGCACGCGTGCGTGCATTAGAGAAGGAAATGGCAACCCACTCCAGTGTTCCTGCCCGGAGAATCCGAGCCACGGGGAGCCTGGTGGGCTGCCGTCTATGGGGTGACAAAGAGTCAGACATGACTGGAGCTGCTTAGTAGCAGGAGCATAAAGTTAATAAATAAAAAAATATATTAGTAAAAAAATGCAAGATATTGTTTCTTGAACAGTGCAGGCATAGTGCTGTTTTGGAATGATGATAATATGCAACACTGTTTCAAAAATATATAATTTGTACATGTGTAAGTGGAGAATCTTATGGACAATTAAACTGATTTTTACCAACATTTTTGACTCTAGTTAAAGATACCTTTCCTTCTCTTTCTTCATCAGATGCAGTTTCTTAGAATAAAATAGAAAATATAGTTGTAACATTAAACACATTTAAGTGCCTGGCCACCAAAGACTTTGACCTTCCACGCTTTCTCTCAAGATTAACATATTATTCCCTATAGTTCTAAAGCTGATTTTGCTTTCTGTTAAATCCTACCAGGCAGGTTATATTTGAAACCACTGTGAAAATTGAAATGTAACCAAACACATTTAATCCTTATTGCAATGATATCTGACTGCTTTTTCTTAATTTTGCTTTTTAGAATCCTCTAAAAATCCATAACCACTATGCTACAAGTTATACATTTAAATTATAAGAATAAAGACAAAGAAGACAAATGCTCTGAAAAACTGTTGAGGGTAACATTTTAAATCTGATTATTTCCATCACATCATTGCTACCTGATAATTGGTTAGGCTGGGCGAGGGGAAAAAGGAACATACGTATACTGAGTCAGTGGTTGGATTAGTGGTTTTGAAGCACTGATTTTGGGGGAATGGGACAAGGTGGACATAAGCATAAAGAAATAATACACAGTGTATTTTATTTAATTTGTTGTTTTTTACCTTTTCTGATACCCCAATGTAAATATCTTGATGTTTTCTTACTCTAAAATATGGTTCAACTCTCTTTCTTTGCACTATCAACAAATGTACACAGTTAACAGTACATTTTTGAAAGTTTTTAACAGTATGCTTAACTAGTAAACAAAGTAAATATATCGATACATTAAATCCAGAAGTTAATACATATAATGCCCATAGTTGGAATACACAAATAGAAAATTCTTCATGTATGTGTTGATTACTTCTATAAGTTTCATATTGAAAAAAATATCATTTATACTTTTATCAGAAGTATGGCTCAGCTGGTAAAGAATCCACCTGCAATGCAGGAGATGCAGGGGATGTGGGTCAGTTCCTGAGTTGAGGAAATGCTGGATGAGGAAATGGCAACCCAGTACAGTATTCTTGCCTGGAAAATCCCAAGGACAGAGGAGCCTGGCTTGCTACAGTCCATAGGGTTGCAGAGAGTTCAACATAACTAAAGTGACTTAGCAAACATTCCTGAATATAGTGATTTAAATTTCTGTGGAATCCACATCCTGCAAAACATAAACATATTTAAAATAAACAGGTGCATTTGATAATAGTCACTAATCACCTATAAATGATTAATAAACATGTAAACATGTTTCAGTTGAAATGTATCTTTGATATTATATATCAAAAGGTTATATATATATATAACCTTTGTTAGAAGATCATCTTCCTAAGGAAATTATGTTTTAATTATTTTTATTTGGAAAACTTTTATACTATTTGTAGTGATGGTAAAATTGGGTTGCACATGAGTAAATGAGAATTTGGAATATTAGAGGGATTGTTAAAAATTCCCAGAATGGGAAAGACTGATATTAGGTCATAAGTGAAACACTGGCACAAATAAGACATATATATTAGCACCTTCTTAGTGAAAGCCCTGGTAACACTGTATTTTTGTTATTTTTGCTGGTATCTGGATGTTGAGTGATCAGACTGACTTCCCTAGAATTGCTGTTGGAGTAACTAGGTAACATTCATATTTGTTGGAAAACAGCTAAAACCAATTAGTAAATTGACTTTGATGTGTGCCATCCTTGAAGATGACATTGAACTCCCCCTGAGGAGATATATGGTATTTCTGAGCATTTCAAGTGAAATGTGAACACCAAGGACTCCCGCTTTCTTAGAAGACAGGCAAAGGGACACAGTACTTTTAAACCAACCTTCTGGCAGTGGATAAAACAGTAAGCTAAGAGCCCAAAGATTCTTCTGCTTACATTTCAGTGAAGTACTCATAGAAGTATGCCATTTGTGTTCATTGAACCTCATTTTCCTTATCAAATAAATGCTTGGAATGTAATTTTCCTTCTGTTCTGACAGTTTTGTTGATTAACAGAAATTAACATCTGATAACATTGATTGTTAACTAAATTATTCTTTTGTACAGATGAGGTACATTTTCCTCATATAGGAAAAAGTAAAGATATTTTGTTATCTTTAAATCATAGCTGAAAATTGTCTTTTAGTGATGCCTAAATCATAGATCCTCATTCATGGACAGCAGCTTTCTGATAAATGTTCATTTCATCTCTGAAAATAGTTTTGTTTCAAAAAAGATAGTTTATTAAATGGCCAACTAAGTTCATAAAAATCATTAAATTATTGTCATAATTGAAACAGCAAAAATATACATATTTACTTCTATTTTAAGTTTTTTTTTAGAGAAATAGCAATTGATAATTCCTTTTTTGTTTCAAAGAGTACATTGTTTTCTTTTTTATTATTTTTGTTTTGCAAATATATTGTGTCAGTAGCCACCATTTCTGCCATTGTCAATATTTTATTTCTAGGGCTTATCTGATCACTTTTCTTACACATGGGATCCGTGGCCTGTTCTTTCTAATTAGATAATTTCAAAGAATTTGACCTGTCAGTACACACTGGATTTGAATTAGGGTTGTTTTCAAGAAGTACATTTGTTTTCACAGTGTATTTAAAAGAGAAAAGATTAGCAATTAATAGATTTCCTCGGTAAGAGTTCACTTTTAAGTATAACTTTAAAAAGAAAGGCTGAAATATTTTACCTTTATTCACCTTAATGACAATAATTTAATAAGCTTTCTCTTATAATTTGAGAGCATATATTTTAATCAAATATTTTATGTCACTATAAAGCAAAGAAATAGACGCTCAAGTACTTATGCTATATACTTTCTCTTATTTTATCGTCACATGTTAAATATGATCTTCATATAACTGTTTTTAGAAAAATATTGGAGTGCCAAACCTGCACCCTTTACATAGAAATCTATGCCAAGTCACAGGTTTTCTTTCTTTTTTCTTTCCTTTTAATAATTCTACTGTTATGCATCCCTTATCACATTGAGTTTGCCCTTGGTATAGATGGCAAAGATTTAAGTGAAAGTTTAATTATAGCCATTTAGAGACAACTTAAAAACTCCTGTCTAATTTACTGCAATTCTAAAGTAGAGTTGGATGAGGATTTGAAAATTTTAAAACTACTAATAGATAAGATGCTTACAGGGAGGTTTGTACAGTTTGACTTTTTTTCCAAGGAGAAATAAAAAAATCTGGAGATTTCATAATTAAAGTCTAGGCCTAGGTTAAAAGTTTAAATTAAAGGCCTAGGTTAAAAGTTTAATTCCTTTAGTTGTGCCTTGGAATTTGATGGCTTAATTGACTAGCTTTATGTTTATCATTTCTGAGACAGCCTTCTAAGAACCTTTAGGTATACTTCTGACTTGTGACTTTTTGTTGTGTGTGTTTTCAGAGAGAAAAGCTTTAAATTATTAAGATAATTATATCATTTCATTTCATTTCTAAAACTAAACCTTACAAAGTCTGACAAAAAGAAAATTATCTTGAGTTATTGTGAACTCGTTTAGAATCTGCTTCAAAAACAGACTTTAAGTTTGACATTTAAGTTTTCTCTTATTATTTGAGAGCATATATTTTAATCAAGTATTTTATGTCACTGTAAAACAATGAAATATATGCTCAAGTACTTATGCTATACATTTTCTCTTCTTTTATTCTCACATGCTAAATCTCTATTTTTTCCCTTGAGTTCTAATCCTTTATGAATTGTGAGATGCAAGTTTGTCCCCTGAAAAACGGAAGTTAAAGAACTGATTGGGTTGAGGAATGAAAACACTATACTCAATAGAGAAGCTGTTGCCAAGACAATGGTCTTCAAAAGGAGAAATATTGTAATCAGTATTTAAAAATATAATTTAAAAGTTCTATTTTCCAAAGAAATAAAAATATTTTTCTGCAGGTGTGAGACGAGGTAACTAGACAGTTGTGCAAGCATTATGTGCACTGGTAGAAACATTTCTTTGAATTTCTTTTATTGAAGGTTGACATGAATATTTCTTTCTCAACTTGAATCAGGAGTTCATTTCTTTATCTCACAAAGGAACACAGATAATATCCCATCTCATAGACCATGGAGGAAATGTGATTTTCTCCCTTAAAACAACTACAATCCCTTCTCTCCATCTTTTCTCCCTACTATACTTATTACAAAGTTAATTCACTATGAAGATTGTATTGCTTGTCTTATCACTTCCCTTGTTCCTCGGATTGTTTACAGTTGCTTCAGTGTACAGTTTAATGAGATCCATAAAATAGGAAAATGATATTTAATATCTTCAGATGACATTTGGAAGAACAAAAGTTTTGAAGGTTTTGTCTTGAAATTCCAAATATAGAGCTATCGTTTTATCTAGTTTGACTCTGTCTTATTATCCTAGTATTGGGAAGTGAAGTGAAGTGAAGGTCGCTCAGTCATGTCTGACTCTTTGCAACCCCGTGGAATTCTCCAGGCCATAATATTGGAGTGGGTAGCTATTCCCTTCTCCAGGGGATCTTCCCAACCCAAGGATTGAGCCCAGATCTCCTGAGTTGCAGGTAGATTCTCTACCAGCTGAGCTACCAGGGAAGCCCTAGTATTGGGAAGCCACTTATCAAAAGTCCATTCGCATTCATGAAACCCAAATATGTTTCTCAGGATTAAAATTTTTATGGCTGCTTCTAAACTGTTTGTAGCTAAAGAGCCAATTTGTCCTCAAAGATACTATGTATCTTTGTTTTCTATGTACTGCATATGAATCCCTGATCTCAACTGTGTGCTTGGATGACTTTTGATTTCACTCAATTCATATATATTCTAAATGTGATACCTCTTCAGTAAGTTTTTTCCTTATTCTCTCCATGGAAAACAGCAATCTCACTTTTGTATTTTGCTTATTGTTTTTTCTTAAGACACAGACAGGCCCTTTCCTCCAACCATTTGGAATCCTTTTCTTATTAAACAATTAAGGTGGCTTCTCCTCTATAAACAGTAAGTCTGGAGATCTAATTGCCTGTGTCAGCTTTGCAAACATTCGCAGAGATGTAACACAGAGATAACAATTTTAGGCTTTTTATTTGTTCATGTTTCATTTCTTCAAGTAGATTTTCTTCTCCATTTCCTTTAGTTTCCGTGTTCTTCTCCTCCTTCTTTCCTCTTCCTGCGCCCCTGCCTCCTTGCCCCGTCCCTGTATCTCACCCTCTTCTTCTTCAGGTTCCTGCGGCACTCAGCAGAGTGTGTCGTCCCCACACCTACACACAGCCTGTCCTCTCCACGAGGGAGCTGAGCTCTGCGGAGCTGATGGCAACACAGTCTAGTTTATCTACCCCCAGATTCTGCCTCTCTATTTGGCCTCCATCTTTACCAATGAAACTAACCTAGTTTTGTATGATTCAACAACGATTTATCCACCCAGTTATGTGCCAGAAATAGACTTTTCCTTATCCCACAACATTTAGGCTTTGAGAGTAAGGGCAAGTCAATGTGAAATGTAAACTAAAATATTATGCTGAATTCCGAACTGATGGCAGTAGGGTAGGCCAGCAGGATTGACTCCTGGCTCAGAACCTGATCTGTCATTTCCTGCAGCAGCCCCTCTCCACCCTGGTCTAATTTGTGCATGCAGAGCGAGTGTCTTACACCAGAGACTGCAGTGCCTTTCTTGCATTTCAGCTATAAATATGCATCTCTCCTTGCCACTCAAGAAAGAACATCAGAATGCAGTGAGGGAGAGAAAAGGATGACATGACACTAATTTATTTTTTTTTTAATATGCAATACTAAAACCTTTGGTCCTTTAAGTAACATTAATAATACATTCTTTGCAATATTAATAAAAACCCTTATCCTCTAGGGTCACACTGATGTTGAAAGCCATTCTTTTGCCACCTGAAAAAAACTTATCAGCTGTCCACCCCTCCCACATCCTCCTGTGATGTGCGGCACACGTGGTGGGACAGATGGTCAGAGAGAGGTCTGATATCCGTGCGCAGGCAGCAGTTTCTCTGCACATCTTTACCTTTAGCATATGACTCTTCTGCCCTTATTTTCTTCCTTTGCTAGTGTTAAGTGAGGTAGTCACATCTGTTCTACAGATTGTTGGGATTCTTGCTGCTAAACAATTAGGTAGGGATCGCCTATACAGTGGAAAAATTTGGTTTCTGTTCCTGCAGGGATTCTCTTGAGAGGCAACGGCCATATATTGACAGCTGGAAGGTGACTTGCCTGGTGAACTTTTGTCATCTTCCTAATTCAGCAGCAAACTGTAGGTTCTCAGAACTAAATGATCTATCATCTTTTCTTTATTTTAAGACCTTTAAAATTCATAGCGTCACATTTGAGGCTCTAGGCTATGAATGAGAAAATAAATCCTAAGACTAGTCCTTTTATGTATAAACATTCAAGTGGTTAACATACAGATAAGCAAATGTCTAAAAGCTACAAAAATAAGTCTTCTTAAATCTTTCCTCTTTAATAATATTTAATAAATACATATTTAGGAACAATGGATAAGATGAGAATACAAAATAAGTTTTCCTAACCTCAGTAGGTCTCAATTTTTATGAAGAAATGAAGATCCATAACTTCTTTGAAGTATATACTATACTTGGGGTTGTGGTAGGTGGAAATGGATAAATTTTTAATTATCTGAGAAATACAGAACTATGACATTACATCTGTTGAGTATGATGCTTAGAATAATGCTATACATTATAGTATTTTTCTCTTTTGGATAGCATATACTCAAAATGAATTAAGTTTTAAAGTCATACTGTACTTGCATTCAGCAACCTCATTAAAATCCAGAAAACATAGCATTTATACTACTTAATATTCTAGTGAAAGCTGATTTTTAATATATACTATTTTGTATTTAATAAAAGTAACATCAGAATTTCATTTTCTCCTGTGTCTGTTTATAAACCTAAGGCTCTTGCTTACTTTTTGCATACACTCAGAAGTAATTTTAATATGCCCATTTTGTACATGCAACATATAAAAAGAGTTCAGTATAAAAAGCTTACCTCCTTTTTATGGCAAGGCATAGTTACATTCTAAAATTACAGTCCTTTAATGCATGGCCTAAAATCTGAGCTTCATAATTGCTTTCAAGTTTCTCATTCAACTTTTAAAAAATGTCACCCCGTGGCTTGATGACACTTTCTTACGGAGCCAGTATGAAAGCATATAGATTAAAACACACACACAAGCAAAGGTTTCTTACTGTTCCATCTCAAAGTACTTTTTTACAGAGAGCATAGCTTTGGATACAAGGCAAGCATTTACCCATCTCCAGTTAAGGAGTTAATGATAAAATGAGCTCAGGATGGATTACTTCTCACAAAAACCAGGACTCAGGCAATATGGTATAAAAATTATTATATCTTTGAAATGTTGAATGAAAATAATTCTAGCACAGTTCATGTGATTACATCTATTTTCATTTAAATACAGTTTGCACTTCTCTTCATCCTCGGGGCTCTTCAGCAGTTATTTCTATAATCAATCCTTTAACGAGGAATAGAAAATGTAACCTAGAGCCTTTCTCTGAATGACTTTTCCTTTTCTCCACAATTTAAATTTATTTGAAAAATGTTTTCTGAATAGATTTTAATCTATTACGCTAATGAACTGAATTGTCCCTTTAGGATCAGCTTGTGACACAACTGGAGATATTACTGAAAAAAAAAAAAAGAAAGAGATAGATCTAATTTTGTCAGTATGCTTTCAAAATAGTTCTTAGCACATGCTAAATCACATTTGTTTGTGCCTACAAATTACTCAGTAGGGATTCCCTGGTGGCTCAGATGGTAAAGAATCCGCCTGAATGTGGGAGACCTGGGTTCAATCCCTAAGTTGGGAAGATCCCCTGGATCTTCCTGGTTCCCCAAGATCCTCCTCCTCCTGGAGGAAGGCATGGCAACCCACTCCAGTATTCTTGTCTGGAGAATCCCATGGACAGAGGAGCCTGGAGGGCTACAGTCCATCAGATTGCAAAGAGTCAGACACAACTAAGCGACTAATCACAGCACAAATACTCAATTACCCTTCTTTATTCTTGAAAAGAGGAAGAATTTCTGGCTAATTTCTTCAAAACACTTATATTGTTGACTTCAGCTAACTCTGGGATGCATCAGTGGCAGCCAATTGGTTAATTTATTGAATTTTGTATATATTTTGCTTTTTGCATGTGATATCAGCCATTCTGAGTTTTTAGATTGCAACATTTTCTACTGTAAAATTTGTTTGTCTTGTTGATATCCTGAAATAGTGGTTTCTAAAATGTGGTGCCTGGACCAGCAAGACCAGTATCACTAGAGAACTCATTCAAAATGCAATCCTACACCCTTATCCCAGACCTCTTGAACCATAATCTTAAGTGACAGGGCTCAGAAGTCTTGGATGTTAAGCCCCTCAGGTGATTCTCAACCTTCTGATTAGAGAACCACTAAACTAAACCACAGGCTTCTCCAGTGGTTCAGTGGTAAAGAAATCATCTGCAATGCAGATGCGGTAGATGCAGATTCAATTCCTGTGTCAGGAAGGTCCCTTGGAGGAGGAAATGGCAACATGCTCCAGTATTCTTGCCTGGGAAATCCCATAGACAAAGGAACCTGGTGGGTTACTGTCCATATGATCTCAAAGAGTCAGATATTGAGCAACTGAGCACACACACAAGCAAAACCACACTCATTGTACAGTGAGCTGGACAGAGTAGGTGTCCACTAAACATGACATGACTGTCGTGCTTCAGTCCATTGCACAGAAAACTAACAATTCAAGCTTAATTATAATTTGTTCACAGTTATAGTGATTGCTCACAGGTGATAAGATAACCAGAGCAAAGCATAGCGTCCTCTGTGCCTATTACTTTCTGGGATGGGATCTTGATACAACTGGTTCCTAGTTTTCAGTACAGATATATATCACTGTTTTGCTATTCATCATAATTGCATATAACAGATGGCCTTGTACCTGATATTATTGGCCCTGGTAGATGGCTGATTATTTAAATAAGTTGATGAAAGTAGTAATAATAAAAGCATTTTAGTTTAAAACATGTAATTATATATCCATTTGTCAATCCATCTTATGTACTACTGGGACCATTTTTCTGTTAGCTTCCTTAAGGAAATTGTATTTTCTTTCTTGATTAATGCATACCATAATTTATCCATTTTTGTAATATTTTAAGAAAAAAATTATAGAATTTAAAAATACATGTGAAGAAAGAAATCTCTCACATAAAGAAAAAAAAAATAACCACAATGTGATAGCTGTGGATAAAGTTTTATTTGGAGCCCAATATGGAATAGAGCCAGGAAGAGAGCCCCTCATAGCACTTAGGAACTTCTCCAAAGAGGTGAGGGGGCAGTCAGTATATATGTGATTTTTGTGAAGTGGGTACATGCAATCAAGTACACATTTTGGCAGATTGCTGCTAATCATGATGAGCAGATGTCTCTGTTAATGATTTCAGTGCTTTTTGAGATATGAGAAAATGCAAGAGATCAGGCTCATAAAATCTTCTGTTAACTATCTAAAGGCTTCTTCTGCCAGTTTTTTCCAGAGTACAGAGTACCTCACTCATGTCTTTTCCTGAACTCCTTTAAGAAAGTGTTAAAAGACAGTGACTGCAGTGGCCAATGATCTAATCCTTGTGGAACCAGATGGTGAGGTATATTCATCAGCTGGCATTTTGATATAGAATTTTTCTGGATTTTTGTGACTTTCCCTCCAACTTTCATACATTTTGTTGTTGTTGTTGTTCCACCACTCAGTTGTGTCTGACTCTTTGCGACCCGACCCCGTGGACTGCAGCATTCCAGGCCTTCCTGTTCCTCACCACCTCCCAGAGTTTGCCCAAGTTCATGTTCATTGCATCAGTGATTCTGTTCAGCCATCTCATCCTCTGACACCCTCTTCTCCTTCTGCCCTCAATCTTTCCCAGCATCAGGGACTTTTCCAGTGAGTTGTTTGTTCCCAATAGATGACCAAAACACTGGAGCTTCAGTTTTAGCATTGGTCCTTTCAGTGAATATTCAAAGTTGATCTCCGTTAAGATTGACTGGTTTGATCATGTTGCTGTCCAAGGGACTTTCAGGAGTCTTTTCCAGCACCACAGTTCGAAGGCATCTACTCGTTGGCATTCTGCCTTCTTTATGGTCCAGCTCTCACAACCGTACATGACCCCCAGGAAGACCATAACCTTGACTTTACAGGCCTTTGTTAGCAGAGTAATGTCTCTGCTTTTCAACACACTGTCTAGGTTTGTCATTGCTTTCCTGCCAAGAAGCAACAGTCTTCTGGTTTCCTGGCTGTAGCCATCATCCACAGTGACTTTGGAATCCAAGAAGATGAAACCTGTCACTACTTCCACCTTTTCCCCTTCTATTTGTGAGGTAGTAATGGCATTATGCCTACACACAATTCAAAAGTACTTTTTGTTTTGTTTTTGTTTGGGTAATGTGCTTCCATTTTGCCTTTTAGAGAAATGACCTTAGTTTTCATGAAAAAAAAAAAAAACTCACTAATTTACACTCAAATTTTAATGATGCATAAAATATTTAATTACATATTTATAAGAATAATTGCAATGAAAAGATTTTATTAATTAAAATAGTCAATTAAAATAAACTACTATATTAAATCAAATTTGAAAACAATCAAAAGTAACCTGGTTAACATGTAGTGGGTGAGTGGATGGATAAGCACTAAAATACAGGAGCTATCAAACCAGAGCAGTCCCAACACTTACATCCTAGCTTCAGCATTCAGTGAGGAATTGTTTTTATCTGTTCCAGTTCAGTTCAGTCTCTCAGTCATGTTTGACTCTTTGCAGCACCATGGACTGCAGCATGCCTGGCTTCCCTGTACATCACCAACTTCCATAGCTTACTCAAACTCATGTCCTTTGAGTCAATGATGCCATCCAAACATCTTATCCTCTGTCATTCCCTTCTCCTCCTGCCTTCAGTCTTGCTCATTTTCAGGGTCTTTTCCAATGAGTTACTTCTTTGCATCAGGTGGCCAAAATATCAGAGTTTCAGCTTCAGCATTGATCCTTCTGATGAATATTCAGGACTGATTTCCTTTAGGATGAACTGGTTGGATCTCCTTGCAGTCCAAGGGACTCTCAAGAGTCTTCAACAACACAGTTCAAAAACACCAATGTCTTTTGCACTCAGCTTTTTTTTTTTTTTTTTTTATGGTCTAAATCTCACATTTATACATGACTAATGGAGAAATCATAGCTTTGACTAAACAGACCTTTGTAGGCAAAGTAAATTTTTCTGCTTTTTAATATGCTGCCTAGGTTGGTCATAGCTTTCCTTACAAGGATCAAGTGTCTCTTATTTCGTGTCTGCAGTCACCACCTGCAGTGATTTTGGAGCCCCCCAAAATAAAGCCTGTCACTGTCATTGTTTCCCCATCTATTTGCCATGAAGTGATGGGACTGGATGGTTTTAGGTATTTGAATGTTGAGTTTTAAGCCAGCTTTTTCACTCTCCTCTTTCACTTTCATCAAGAGGCTTTTTAGTTCTTCTTCACTTTCTGCCATAGGGTGGTGTCATCTGCATATCTGAGGTTATTGATATTTCTCCAGGCAATCTTGATTCCAGTTTATGCTTCATTCAGTCAAGCATTTTGCATAAGTACTCTGAATATAAGTTAAATAAGCAAGGTGACAATATACAGCCTTGACATACTCCTTTCCCAATTTGGAATCAGTTTGTTGTTCTATATTTGGTTCTAACTCTTGCTATATGACCTGCATACAGATTTCTCATGAGGCACGGAGGTGGTCTGCATTCCCTTCTTGAAGACATTTTCACTGTTTGTTGTGATCTACATGGTCAAAGGCTTTGGCATAATCAGTTCAGTTTGATTCATTCACTCAGTCATGTCCGACTCTTTGCGACCTCATGAACAGCTGGTCGCCAGGCCTCCCTGTCCATCACCAACTCCTAGAATTCACCAAAACCATACCCATTGAGTCGGTGATGCCATCCAACCACTTCATCCTCTGTCTTCCCCTTCTCCTCCTGCCCTCAATCTTTCCCAGAATCAGGGTCTTTTTAAGTGGGTCAGCTCTCCACATCAGGGGGCCAAAGTATTAGAGTTTCAGCTTCAGCATCAGTCCTTCCAATGAATATTCAGGACTGATTTCCTTTAGGATGGACTGGTTGGATCTCCTCGCAGTCCAAGGGACTCTCAAAAGTCTTCTCCAATACCAGAGTTCAAAAGCATCAATTCTTTGGTGCTCAGCTTTCTTTATGGTCCAACTCTCACATCCATACATGACCACTGGAAAAACCATAGCCTTGACTAGACAGACTTTTGTTGACAAAGTAATGCCTCTGCTTTTCAATATGCTGTCTAGGTTGGTCGTAGCTTTCCTTCCAAGGAGTAAGCATCTTTTAATTTCATGGCTTCTATCACCATCTGCAGTGACTTTGGAGCCCATAATAAATAAAGTCAACCACTGTTTCCACTGTTTTCAATCTATTTTCCATGAAGTGATGGAACCGGATGCCATGATCTTAGTTTGGTATAGTCAGTAAGTAGAAGTAGATGGTTTTCTGGAATTCTCTTGCTTTTTCTTTGAGCCAACAGACGCTGGCAATTTGATCTCTGATTTCTCTACCTTTTCTAAATCCAGCTTGAACATTTGTAAGTTCACAGTTTACATAATGTTGAAGCCTGGCTTGGTGAATTTTGTGCATTACTTTGCTAACATGTGAGATGAGTGCAATTGCACAGTAGTTTGAACATTCTTTGGCAATCTTGTCTTTGGCATTGGAATGAAAACTGACCTTTTCCAAATTTCCTGAGATTTCCAAATTTGCTGGTATATTAAGTGCAGCACTTTCACAGTATTATCCTTGAGGATTTAAAATAGCTCAAATGGAATTCCATCACCTCCATTAGACTTGTTTGTAGTGATGCTTCCTAAGGCCCACTTGACTCCACATTCCAGGATGTCTGGTTCTAGGTGAGTGATCACACCATCGTGGTTATCTGGGTCATAAAGATCATTTTTGTATAGCTCTTCTGTGTATTCTTGCCATCTCTTCTTAATATCTTCTGCTTCTGTTAGGTTCATACTGTTTCTGTCCTTTATTTTACCCATCTTAGCACGAAATGTTCCCTTGATATCTTGAATTTTCTTGAAGACATCTCTAGTCTTTCCCATTCTTTATTTTGATCACTGAGGAAGGCTTTCTTATCTCTCTTTGCTATTCTTTGTAACTTTGCATTCAGATGGGTATATCTTTTTTTTTTTTTTTCTCCTTTGCCTTTCACTTCTCTTTTTCTGAGCTATTTGTAAGGATTCCTCAGGCAACCATTTTGCTTTTTTGCATTTTTTCCCCCTTGTGGACGGTCTTGATCACTGCCTCCTATACAACATCATGAACCTCTGTCCATAGTTCTTCAGGCACTCTATCAGATCTAATCTCTTGTATATTCATCACTTACACTGTATAATCATAAGGAGTTTGATATAGGTCATGTCTAGAGGTTTTTCCTACTTTCTTCAATTTAAGTCTGAATTTTGCAATAAGGAGATCATGATCTAAGTCACTGTCAACTCCCAGTCTCATTTTTTTCTGACTGTATAGAGCTTCTCCACCTTTGCTACAAAGAATATAATCAATCTGATTTCAGTATTGACCTTCTGGTGATGTCCATGTGTAGAGTCATCTCTTGTGTTGTTGGAAGAGGGTGTTTGCTCTGATCATTGTGTTCTCTTGGGAAAACCCTGTTAGCCTTTGTCCTGCTTCATTCTGTACTCCAAGGACAAATTTGCCTGTTATTCCAGGTATTTCTTGACTTCCTACTTTTGCATTTCAGTCCCCTATGATGAAAAGGACATCTTTTTTAGGTGTTAGTTCTAGAAGGTCTTGTTGGGTCATAGAACTATTCAACTTCAGCTTCTTCACCATTACTGGTTGGGTCATAGACTTGGATTACTATGATATTGAATGATTTGCTTCTAAACGAACAGCGATCATTCTGTCATTTTTGAGATTGCACCCAAGTACTGCTTTTCAGATTTCTGTGTTGACTATGAGGGCTACTCCATGTCTTCAAAGAGATTCTTGCCCACAGTAGTAGATATAATGGTCATCTGAATTAAATTTTCCCTTTCCAGTCCGTTTTACTGACCCTCTACTATACAGCTACTCTTGAAGGACTTTGTACTTTAACTCTGTGGGTTCACTTATATTCCAATTTTTTCAAGAGGAAATACCACACTACTACATGAGGTCAGTAGAATTCTGGGGTGCAAAATCAGGGATACAGAGGAACCTTGGATAAGGACACACGAGACAAGAGGGCCCCACAGAAATCACATGTGGATTTTCCACAGTGGGGGAGGGTCAGCATTCCTAACCCCCCATGTTGTTCAAGGGCCTACTGTAACTGTATTAGGCTATGGGCTAATATACTAGGTTCTCAGACTCAATTAACCTTGTTTGGTTCCTTCTATTGATATTTAGATGATGGTAAATGTGGGGCATGAACTTTTTTTCCTCTGCATTTTTGTATGTGTGATTATTATCATTAGGAAACTTTGAATGGTCTTACTTCATGGCAAGTCAGTTATGAGGATGCTCAGCCTTTATTTATATGTTTTATTCATTTCTTTGCATGTAAGTTGAACATCTGTTTCTCATTAAATGCTCAGTGCTCACAGAGGAGAACTGCAGCATTTTTTTTTTTTTTTAATAGTTTCTCATGCAAGACTTTGATTCTCATTCTGCTGTGGGTGATGAAGTAGAGGTGGTGATGAAGGAGGGGCATATTTCTGGTTCAGAACTATTAACTTCAGATTATAAAATACTATGTTTTTTTGTCATATTTCATTTTAATTAATCGTTGACTTCATTACCATAAGCTAAGTTCAATCTGTTACCTCTACTTTCTTAATATTACATGCAGTTTAACAAGTGTTTTCTGGCATGGCTATATTCACCTTACAAGTCGATAAGAAATACTGCAAGATGAGCCTTTTAAAATCCTGTAAGTCATACCCACCAAGTACTAAAGAACCTTGGTTCTATTTCTTGTCCTGATGTTTTTTATTAAAATCATAGTAAAATACACAAGTGTTAACTGTCATGAAAGAGAATGGAAAAGTAAATATACTGCTTATGTTTTCCTACCATGTTGATCAAAACAAAGCAATAACCTAGTTTTAGGTACCAGTGAAAAGAGGATGAAATGAGTAAGGAGCAATCAGGAAAACATCATATTCACTGCAAGGGTAGAAACCCCAAAGTGCCAGAGTTGCTAGGCCAATCTACCTTTTACTTGTTACAGGTAATAGTGAGGGGTTACTTCCAAGAATTTTGGTTGATAGAGTTAAGAATATAACTTATCAGTGGGCACATGAGTAGTAATATGGAATTACAAAAAAATGATCTAGCTCCATCTGGCAAATACTGACAACTTTTAATAAAGTAACTATGCCATTGGCAATGAAATTTCAGTTATAATTTAGTGACAAGTTAGACATTGTTAATAGAGTTAATCATGCATTAGACAGTAGTCTTATTAATCCCTGAATGGCTTAAGAACATTAATAAGCAATACATAGCAACTTTAGTCAGTCTACCCCAAATTGGCAGCTTTGAAGTGGCAGCACAGTTTACTGGAAGAGGGCCTTTGGCAAATTCTTTCATTTCTCTGGGTCTAATTGTCCTCAATGAGGACCTCAGATGTGCTGATCTCTGAGCATTTTTTCAACTCGGAATGACTGTGACCTCTTGTCCTCATGGAAGAAACACGTTTTACTGTTCAGCAAAGTAATATACTCTATTTTGTAAACATACCCTCCAGTTAGAGACCGTTTAGATGGAGAAGATGAAATGTCATTGAGGTGTGATCTTTCTGGTAAACCGCCTGAGTGCATTTTGAAACGTGGACCTTTGGTTGATTGTATTATAGAAAATGCCTGGTCATAGGAATGAAAGAAAAAATTGACTGGAAACCCACCCACTCACCATTTACTTCTAGGTTGCTTTGGGGCAAATTTCATACAGTGTCCTTTTCTAAAAAATGAGGATAAAAGTCCATCTTTTAGAATTGTTGTAAAAATTGAATAAAATATTTGTAAAGGGCTGAGTTCCTCGATGGAAACTGCTACTCCCTCTCTCCCCAGTTTCTGCGGGTTGCAATGTAAATGAATGAGATTTCCCTGGTCAAATTTCTAAAATAATATCATCCCATCACTCTTAGTTCTTCCTTGAAGTTTCATTTTTCCTATCTCCTTTTCATATTCTGTCAAATTCACAAAGGTCCCCCATTTCTGTTCCTTCCTTTCTACAGCTACAGCATGAATTTATGTGAAAGATCAACACTTTTTAACAATATGTAGAAAGCAGGAAATGAATGCTGGATTTTTTTCAAGAAATTATTAATATATTAATGCAAACATACAGACCTGGTAAACGAGTCTAAGCTTCTGAGTCTAAATTATTTTGTTTGTTCTCATCACTGACCATGATGCCCTATGTGATGTTGTAGCTATTATGATCTCAGCCTGCTTTTGACAGTCTCTGGCAACCCTCTCTGTGGCAATTAACCTAGAAATTGCTCTCATTGTTTACACAAAACCCATCAAGGAGGTCAGCAGATGATTATAACACTTACCTTTCTTGTATACCAAGCATGGATAAATGCATTATTTAAATCTCATAATAATCCCCGGAGATAAGCAACTGTTATTATTTATGATTGTGTGTTTTAATTAGGGCTTCCCTGGTGGCTCAGATGTTAAAGAATCTGCCTGCAATATAAGAGACCTGGGTTCTCTCCCTGGGTTGGGAAAACCCCCTAGAGAAGGGAATGGCTACCCATTCTAGTATTCTTGCTGGTCTAATCAAGTCATTAAGTGACATTTCCAAGATTTTATAAATAGATAGAAGGTGTCAGGAGCAGGACTGACAGTTAGGTATTCTATTACATGATTCTCACACTCCCATAGTGGGGACTCTCTGAAAATCTTTCTTCAGCAAGTTCCAATAATGAATTTTATCTTCTGTTAAAAGTATACCACTAGCCTTTACATACACCAAGTTGTTTCTGCCTTGTTAAAGTTATATAGCTCTTAAATATATAATGGTAATCTTTAAAGACCATTTCTCTTTGAAGTTCTCTTTCCAATCTGCACTGTCTTAAAGAAGTAATTCTGATTAAATATATATGTGTATGGTTGTGTATTTCTTTTCTTTCTTTGCCCTTTTCTTTTTACTTTGATTTCCCTTTTTAAATATTAAATTGAGATAAAATACATATAACATAAAATTCACCATTATAAACATTTTTAAGCATACAGTTCAGAAATGTGAAGTATACTCATATTGCTGTGAAGCCAATCTCCAGAACTTTTTCAGCTCGCAAAACCAAATATCTATGAAAACATAGCTCCCCTTTTTCCTCTCCTCTGAGTACCTGGTAACCACCATTCTACTTTCTGTCTCTACAAATCTGAGTATAAACTTGAAAACATGACTGAAGCAACTTAGCAGCAGCAGCAGCCACCCTTGTTAATGAAGTCACACAGTATTTCTATTTTTGTGACTGATTTCTTTCAGTTAGTATGGTGTCCTCAAGATTCACCCATGCTGTATTACATGTCAGAATTTCCTCTAATTAAGGAAAGACTTTTTTTTGTGTATGTGACTAAGCAAGATTTTTTATGACTAAGTAAGATTCAATTGTATATGAACACATTCATCTGTTAATGAATATTTGGCTTGTTTTCACAATTTGGCTACTGAAATAATAATACTGCTGTGAACATGGGCATACACTTATCTCTAAGAGTGCCTGCTTTCAATTCCTTTGGATATATGCTCAAAAGTGATATGGCTAGATTATATGGTAGTTCTATTCTTCATTTTTGAAGAACCATGATATTGTTTTCTGATCAGTTGTGCCAGCCATCAAAAGTACAAGACCTCCTAGGAACAAAAGTTTAGAGTTGTCTAAGATTCTCTGTCTGCTCTCTACCTTATTCTTCACATTCAATCACTAATCATGTTTTACATATTCTACATATCTACATATTTTATATATCCTGGCACATCCATGCTTACACACCAAATTGCCTCATTCACAGATAATTATAATTATGTGCTTGGGGTTTGTCTTGTCAGTTGTTATTTCCCCCCTCTAATATATATAATTTTTAATTCCTGCCACAAAGTTTTTTTTATAACAGCTCTGATGCTGTTGTTTCTTAGCTTTTGTTTTATTTTTCTACTTTATCTTCCTTAACAGTAGGTGATTTTTTGGTTTGATGTTTAAATATATCCTCATTTATTGGTCACTATATAATATCAAATCTGCTTAGTCTGGTGCTCAAGATTTGCTGTAATTTTAAATTTTGCCACCGAGCTTTCACTATTTACATTTACCAAGGCTGAGTTCTAGTCAGGTGGAATTGCATGCACATATTATACATTTTTCACTTTCTGCAGTTCTTGCCTATTTACATGCTATTCACCATCTGGAATGGTTTTAAACATACTTTGCTTTCTCTCTATCATACAAATCCCTCATACCCATCAGCCCCAGTTAAAATTCTAAAACCATCCCTGATTTCAGGGTTTTATAGAACTTCTCCAATCCCAGGATGCTGATAGCATTTTATTGATTGTTCTTCTATGGCATTTATCACTTTCTATCTTTTACAATAGTTAGTTATGTACCTTAAGTTTCATACAAGATTTAGCTCCCAAACTACAGCTTGAAGGCATATATTGTGTATTTTTTGTTGTCATCTTTTTGTCTTCTCCTGCACATAATGAGTGCTTCTCTCACAATTAGCAATCAATATGTACGCTTTGAGGGAATGAATCAACAACCTAAGTAACATAAATATTGTAGAATGGGACAGACACAGTTTCTTCAGATTCTTAAAGGCAGTGAGAGCTTTGCTAAGCTAAGAAAGAAAGTAAGAACAGGCTCAAATAAGACTGGCATTTGAGGCTCAAGCCACAAATATAAATGATTTTGTGAAGTATTTGCAACTTTTCTGTGCATTGAGGAGGAAACAAAAAAGAATACAAAAAGAAAAGTTTCTCTTCTGAAACATATGTTTGAGGAAAATTTGTTAGTAATATCAATAGGATTTTGCTTATTAATGAACTGTGCATTTCATTTGGTGACTGTTGTTCAGTTGCTGTCATATGTATGTCTTTATGATTCCATGGACTGCAGCACGCCAGGCTTCCCTGTTCTTCACTAACCCTGGAGTTTGCTCAAATTCATGTCCACTGAGTCAGTGATGCCATCCAACCATCTCATCCTCTGCCACCAACTTTTCCTCCTGTCCTCAATCTTTCCCAACATCAACATCTTTTCCAATAAGGCAGCTCTTTACATCAGGTGGCCAAAGTATTGACATTCTTCAGTATCAGTCCTTGCAATGATTATTTAGGGTTGATTTCCTTTAGGATTGACTGGTTTAATTGCTGTGCAGTCCAAGAGACTCTCAAGAGTCTTCTCCAGCATCACAATTTGAAAATATCAATTCTTCAGCCTTCTTTAGGGTCCTACTCTTACATCCATACATGACTACTGGAAAAGCCATAATGTGACTGTGTGGACCTTTGTTGGCAAAGCGATGATTATTCTTTTCAATGTGCTGCCTTGGTTTTTCATAGCTTTCCTTCCAAGGACCAAATATCTTTTAATTTCATGGCTGCAGCCACTGTGCACAGTGATTTTGGAGACCCCCCCCCCCCAAAATAAAATCTGTCAGATTGTTTCCCAATCTATTTGCCATGAAGTGTTGGCACTGTATGCCATTATCATAGTTTTTTGAATGTTTAGTTTTAAGCATGCTTTTCACTCTCCTCTTTCACCTCAAGAGGCTCTTTAGTTCCTCTTCAGTTTTTGTCATTAGAGTGGTATCATCTGCATATCTGAAGTTATTGATATTTCTCCCTGCAATCTTGATTCCAGCTTCTGATTCATACAGCCTGGCATTTCACATGGTGTGCTCTGAATATAAGTTAAATAAACACAATGACAATACACAACTTTGTCATATCCCTTTCCCAGTTTGGAACCAAGCCATGTCTGGTTCTAACTGTTGCTTCTTGAACTGCATTCAGGTTTCTAGGAGACAGGTAAGGTGGTCTTGTATTCCCAGCTCCATAAGAATTTTCCATAGTTTGTTGTGATCCACACAGTCAAAGGCTTTAGTGTTATCAATGAAGCAGAAGTAGATGTCTCTTTGGAATCCCCTTGCTTTCTCTATGAGCCAACAAATGTTGGCAACTTGATATCTGGTTCCTCTGCCTTTTCTAGCTTGTACATTTGGAAGCTCTCATTTCACATACTCCTGAAGCCTAGCTTGAAGGATTTTGAGCATTACCTTACTAGCATGTGAAATGAGTTATATGGTAGTTTGAACATTCTTTGGCACTGCCTTTCTTTAGGATTGGAATGAAAGTTGACCTTTTCCAGTCTTGGGCCCATTACTGAGTTTTCCAAATTTGTAGCCATACTGAGTGCATTATTTTAGCAACATCTTTTAGGATTTTAAATAGTTCAGCTGGATTCTGGAATATTTGGTGATTAGAATCCTCTATTAAAAAATGATTTATTATTTTATTAGCCTGAAAATTTTAAATGTAGCTCATTTAAAAATGAAATTGAGTTACTTTTATTTGATAGTTGTTTCAAGTTATATCCATTTTTATCCTGAGTATTTAAAAATTGAAGAAAAAATCCTTTATAGAATTTAATGGTAGTCAAATAGATGTAAAAAAAAATGAAAAAATAGGGCTTCCCTAGTGACTCAGTCAGTAAAGAATCTTCCTGCATTGCAGGAGACCTGGGTTCAATCCCTGGGTCAGAAGATTCCTTGGAGAATGGAATGGCAACCCACTTCAGTATTCTTGCCTAGAGAATTTCATGGACAGAAAATCCAGGCAGGCTACAGTCCATGGGGTTGCAAAGAGTTGGACACTACTGGGTGACTAACAGACACACACAGATGTAAAAATGCGTTTCAGTACCCATACCATCTATAAAGGGCAAAGCTGTAATGAACTGAAACAAACAAACAAACAAAAACTGCAGACCAACTGAGCTGGCAGAAGCACAAGCTGGAATCAAGACTGATGAGAGAAATATCAATAGCTTCAGATATGTAGATGATACCACCCTTATGGCAGAAAGTGAAGAGGAATTAAAAAGTCTCTTGATGAAAGTGAAGGAGGAGAGTGAAAAAGTTGTCTTAAAGCTCAATATTCAGAAAACTAAGATCATGGTATCCGGTCCCATTGCTTCATGGCAAATAGATGGGATATAGTGGCTGATTTTATTTTTGGGGACTCCAAAATCACTTCAGACGGTGATTGCAGCCATGAAATTAAAAGACACTTACCCCTTGGAAGGAAAGTTATGACCAACCTAGACAGCATATTGAAAAGCAGAGACATTACTTTGTCAACAAAGGTCCATCTTAGTCTAGGCTGTAGTTTTTCCAGTAGTCATGTATGGATGTGAGAGTTGGATGGTGAAGAAACCTGAATGCTGAAGAATTGATGCTTTTGAACTGTCATGTTGGAAAAGACTCTTGAGGGTTCCTTGGACTGCCAGGAGATCCAACCAGTCCATCCTAAGGGAGATCAGTCCTGGGTGTTCATTGGAAGGACTGATGTTGAAGCTGAAACTCCAATACTTTGGCCACCTGATGTGAAGAGCTGACTCATTTGAAAAGACCCTGATGCTGGGAAAGATTGAGGGCAGGAGGAGAAGGGGACAACAGAGGATGAGGTGGTTGGATGGCATCACTGACTCAATGGACATGAGTTTGGGTAAACTACCTGGGTTGGTGATGGACAGGGAGCCCCGGTGTGCTGTGGTTCATGGGGTCACAAAGAGTTGGACATGACTGAGCAACTGAACTGAACTGAACTGAACTTTCTTCTATTCAGATAGGATGTACAGTCAAGTAGTATCTTGATAAATTATATGGATGTTTGAATAGTAAGAATGTGTGAGCCCCAAGTATTCTATAGAACCTTAATGATCATTTGGAAATAGCAAATTAGCTGAAAAGTCACTGAACAAATACCCTTACATTCCTCATGATGTTTCTGGAAAAATACTTCTTTAATAACTTGAAAGAAATTAGAAAACTATGACACGTGAAAATTTTTCTCAAGTAAAGAGAACAGTTTTACCACTGCAGCACTATTTTTGAACTTACAATATTATTTTTCAAAATCCATATCCCAAGGAATGATGGTCTTATAATCAAAAAAGAACAGTCATGATTTTCTTCGAAGCTCATTAAGCCATAATCAACTAACTTTTGTCATTATCACTCCTTTAATATTCTAATAAATCCAGCAAAATATTATAAATTTACCTGTACCAGAAGTCCCAAAGTTATAACTGAATAACATGATTTAAATTCATAAATTCAAAAAAACAGGGACAGTTATAAAAGAAAAATTGTACCCGATACTTGTTAAAATAGTAGGGAAGGTTTTGTTCAAGATTATTTTGACAGGAAAGAGTTAAGACAACTGCAATATGAAAGAAAGGTGATCTCACTCTGCTGAAACAAAGAGGGGTGATCTAATAATAAAAGCACCTTAAGGAAGAGGTTGGTCACTTGTGTTTGTTAATTTTCCTTTATCCAAGTTAGTTATCTTCCTCCAAGGATTAAAGGAGATCAGGGCCCTAGAGTTGGGAAAACTCTGTCTAACATCAAGACAAGCTGAGGAAATGTTCAGGCCATCCTGGTGACATGTTTCCTTAGTAGCTCAGCACATAAAGAATCTGCCTGTAATGCAGGAGACCCCAGATTAATTCTTGGGTTGGGAAGATCCCCTGGAGAAGGGATAAACTACTCACTCCAGTATTCTTGGGTCTCCTTTGGCCCAAATAGTTAAAAACAACAACAACAACAACAACAACAACAACAAAATCTGCCTGCAATGTGGGCAACCTGAGTTCAGTCCCTGGATTGGGAAGATCCCCTGGAGAAGGGTATGGCAACCCACTCCAGTATTCATGTCTGGAGAATCCCCATGGACAGAGGTGCCAGTCAGGCTCTAGTCCATGGGGTCATAAAGAATCAGGCATGACTAAGCACAACACACAGCACCCTGGTCACAGCAGATGCTTGCTTGTTAAGACTGTTAGCTATCTAGCAAAAATTTCAAATTTGTTCTTGGCTACACTTTTTATGAGCTTCCCTGGTGGTTCAGACGGTAAAGTGTCTGCCTACAATGTGGGAGACCCGGTTTCATTCCCTGGGTCGGGAAGATCTGGAGAAGGAAATGGCAGCCCATTCCAGTACTCTTGCCTGGAAAATCCCATGGAAGGAGGAACCCTGTAGGCTGCAGTCCATGGGGTCGCAAAGAGTCAGACACGACTGAGCGACTTCACTTTCACTCATACTTTTTACTGTAGTGATTCTGATCCAAAATATGAAAGGAATTATTTCCAGAGAAGATACTTCCATTGCACCCTAAAGAAAGTTAATTTTCAATACTTTTGACAAAATGTCATACTTACGGTAGTAAAATTAGACATTTTTTAAGGCCTTTCTATCAACAATTTCCTGTCTTTCTATCAAAAGTATTTCTTGCTGAATCATTCCCAATCCACTTGACCATATTCCATACTTACTTCACTCCTCCAGAAAGAATTACTGGTAATACTAAGTGTTTAAAATCATATTCTGTGACTAAAAGGCTTCCCTGTCTTGTTTTGTCCATGTTAGAGCTATTTATATAGTCAAATACGTAAAATAAAATAACTTTGCTTTTAAAAATATATATAAATATGGCATATATATATATATATCACTTTATTTCCCTAGGTAACATATTATTTTAAAGTCAAAGTTATTATCATACTGTGGGAGAAAAAAGGGAACTCTGATCTCTACTTCAGAAAACTATAATTTTACTAAAAGAAAAATAGAAAAAGGAAAGAGAGTGATTTTATTTCCATCTTACCAGTTCAAAACCCAATAAAAACCTTACCTGATTCTAATTTTATATTTTAAATTAATTATGTGTTAAACAAAACTGTGTTTAGTGTAAAGTGGCATGTTAAAGTGATACAGGTGAACGTTTAAGTATTCCTGATTTACACTAAATAAAGTGAATTAGCAAATAAGTGCAGTGTACAAATTTAACCACATATTCTCTGAGAACCATCAAAGTATCTACATAGTTGCAGAAAAGGGCACAGATGTTCACCCTAAAAAACCTATAATTAAGACACATTTGTGCTCTGCAGATGCAGCCATTTCTAATGAGTAGAAGTACTCTTGTAAACACAACCAAACCAGAGAAAAATCTTTTTGAGTTTTCTTACTCTTAATAAGAAAGCCAAAACAAGAAATTTAATCATGCAAATGTGGCAGTTTAATTAATCTAACATTTGTTCTCCAGTCATATATATGTATATATATTACAGTTTGTATTGAACTTAAAATCATAATATTTAATGTTTTATTTTTCAGATTCTGTTTCTGAAATTTATGAGATTTATTATTTTTATGTGATATGAAATTAGAATTATTGCCAATTTTAGTAAATCAAATATAAATGGATATTTAACACTAAAAGTAAATAACAAACACCTACTAGATAAAAGAGAAAGGTTATCTTAAAATTTAGCTTTGATAATATATTCAATCATATGGATACATATTTTGATAATACTGGAAAATAATTCTGGATACATCTATTAGTGAAAGGAAGACAAATTTTTATACTATCAAATTAATTTTTGTATTAAAATTTTAATGTATTTAGTAGTGTTCACAAAGACATCAGGAAAATGTTCAAGTAATTCTAGAAATGTTAAGTTTAATCATTGATTTTGCAATAAAGAGTCCATTGCTCTTCCCTTTTTAAATTAAATTTTGTATACTTACTCTATTTTCACCTCAAATAATTTATCATTTAAATTTCTTAATTCAAATGCTTTATTTGTTTTTCAAAAATATGTTTGCATCTTGACATCTTGATTACACTTTAAGAGATATGGAGTTTTAATAGAACAGATAAAGTTTGTGTGGAAATTGGGCAAAAATAGATTTCACTTCTTGCATTCTATCCTGAAGATATCTTCCATTCTTTAAAGACACTACATTGCTCTGGAGTTATCATCCTAAAACAAATTTTATTGCATTTCTTCAAAAATATTTCAATGGCTTCTGCTTATCATCATAATAAAGTCCAATTGCCTGAGCAGTGTATAAAAGTTCTTTATGAAAGATCCTTTGTTTCCCTTTCTCAGGCTATTGAAGGTCAACTTCCTTCACACATTCAAGGTTATGTAGTGAGCAATTCCTGGTCTCCATATTCTTTCTTTCTGCAATGTTGTGTGAAACCTCTTCCTTTCATCTGCCCCACTTAACCCAGAATTTTTCATTCTTGATTTTATATTCCAATTAAATTCCTGTCAGGAATGCTTTTTAAAAAGTGGTTCCTTGGAAAGTGACAGCTAAGTGTTAAGATTCAGTCTTTAATGGCAGTTCCAAAGCAATATTTATAATCTGTCTTTTAGTTGACAAAGAAATGTTATTAAATGTGTTTATTTTAAATAGTTAGTGTTTGTCTTCTTCTTCTTCTTTTGGTTACCCATTTTAAATAAAGCAATGTGTACATGTCCATCCCAAACTCCCTAACTATCCCTTCCTCTGATCTTACCTCTGCTGCTGCTACTGCTGCTGAGTCGCTTCAGTTGTGTCTGACTCTGTGCGACCCCATAGACGGCAGCCCACCAGGCTCCGTCGTCCCTGGGATTCTCCAGGCAAGAACACTGGAGTGGGCTGCCATTTCCTTCTCCATTGCATGAAAGTGAAACATGAAAGTAAAGTCGCTCAGTCGTGTCTGACTCTCAGCGACCCCATGGATTATAGCCCACCAGGCTCCTCCATCCATGGGATTTTCTAGGCAAGAGTACTGGAGTGGGGTTCCATTGCCTTCTCCGGATCTTACCTCTAGCCCCCAGCAAACATAAGTTTGTTCTGTGAGTCTGTGAGTCTCTTTCTGTTTTGTGAGTAAATTCGTTTGTATCATTTCTTTTTGTTGTTGTTGTTTAGTCACTAAGTCATGACTGACTCTTATGTAACCCCATGGATTATAACCCACCAGGCTCCTCTTTCCATGGGATTTCCCAGGCAAGAATACTTTAGAGGGTTGCCACTTCCTTCTCCAGGGGATCTTCCTGACCCAGGGATAGAACCTGTGTCTCCTGCACTGCAGGCAAATTGTTTACCACACTTCTTTTTAGATTCCACATATAAGGGATGTCATACAGTATTTCTCCTTCTCTGTCTGACCTACTTCATTCAGTATGCAATTGTTAGGTCCATCCATGTTGCTGCATATGGCATTATTTCATTCTTTTTGATGGGTGAATAATACTCCGTTGTATATATGTACTACATCTCCTTTATCCATTCCTCTGTGGATGGACATTTAGGTTGCTTCCATGTCTTGACTATTGTAAACAGTCCTGCAGTGAATGTTGGAGTGCATGTTCCCTTTCATATCGTGTTTTTCTCCATGTATATACCCAGGAGTGGGATTTCAGGGTCATATGTTAGCTCTATTTTAGTTTCTTAAGGAACCACCACAATGTTTTCCATAGTGGCTTTACCAATTTACACTCCCACCAACAGTGTAGAAGGGTTTCCTTCTCTCCACACCCTCTCCAGCATTCATTGTTTGTGGGTGTTTTGGTAAGAGCACACTGCTCCCAATCCTATTCCTCCAGGTCATCACAGAGCACCAAGCTGAGTTCCCTGTGTTATATAGCTGCTTTTCACTAGCAGGCTGTTTTACACATGGTAGTGTATATATGTCAATGCTACTCTCTCAATTTGTTCCACCTTCTCCTTCCCCCACTGTGTCCACAAGTCCACGGAGTTCAATGATTCCAAAGGAGACGATGCCTGACTCCTCTGGAAAATGGACAGGAATCCCAAAATCCCAATGGCAACAGGAAAGGGACCCTGGGTCTGCCGCCTCACCTCGAGAGGTGTTCCTATGGCCCTTTCAAGCCTCGAGGAGACTCCCGAGGGGTCCCTCGCAACTAGACAGGAGTCCTGACGTCACTGAACACACCCGTGTTTGGAAGGGCCATCCCCGTCTTAACTCGAGAATATACCCCAGGTTCCCGCCGCAACTCGAGAAAAACCATGAGACTCCCCCCTCGCCACGAGATGAGGCCCGATTCCCCTGCACTGCGTGCAGAGCAATTCCGTGCTCCCCATCAAACCTGAAAGGAGCCTTGATTTCCTTGATGGCACTCCAGAGAAACCTCAGGAACACTGTCTCAAGTCTAGAGGGATCCTGAGGTCACTGCAGCAACCAGAAAGTGCTCCGTGTACCCCAAATCATCTCGAGGTGAGAGCTGATTTCCTGGCTTCAAATCAAGAGGAATGCCAACTGTCTCTATGTGTCTCTATTTCTGTCCTGCAAATAGGTTCATTTATACCATTTTTCTATTTTCCACATGTGCACATTAATATATGATATCTGTTTTTCTCTTTTTGATTTATTTCACTCTCTATGACAGACTCAAAGTCCATCTATGTTTCTACAAATGACTCAGTATTGTTCCTTTTTATGGCTAATATTCCATTGTATATGTGTACTGCATGCATGCATGTGTGCTCATTCACTTCAGTTGTATTTGACTCTTTGCAACCCTATGGACCAAAGCCCACCAGGCTCCTCTGTCCATTGGATTCTCCTGGCAGAAATACTGGAGTGGGTTGTCATGACCTCTTCCAGGTGATCTTCCCAACCCAAGGATCGAACCTGTGTCTCTTAAGTCCCCTGCATTGACAGGCAGGCTTTTGACCACTAGTGCCACCTGGGAAACCCATATATGTACCATATTTTTATCCATTCAATGGTTGATGGACATTTAGAACTAATATATGACCCAGTAATCCCACTACTGGGCATATACCCTGAGAAAATCATGATTCAAAAAGACACAAATACCCCAATGCTCATTGCAGTAGTATTTACAATTGCCAGGACATGGAAGCAACGTAAACATCCTATGCTGTCCAGGTATTTTGTATTATAAGGAAATCAATTATTTATTGAGATTTTTTTAAATATTCATCAGCTAATATTTTTAGATACTATGTGTCTAGGATCTTCACACACACTTAATCTAAAACCTATGGGATTTTATGAGAATTTGTTAAAAATATGATTCTACTTCCCTCCAGGGACACATAGTATAATTAAGTAAGTGATATACTCACACAAATATACTTTTAAAAATTATCAAGACAATAATAGAAATCTCATTGCTTCTGACTAATTTTAAACACAATGAAGGTTTTAGGAGGTTTTAAAAGAGAGAAAAATTAATTTTGCTATCATTTGATAGAAAGAAGGAGTCAGAGTCAGGGTAAATTGAAATATATTGTAATTGAAGAGAAAAATACCAAAGATTCTTAAGAAAAATTTACTTTAGTAAATAAATTTAGATTATGTGTTTACTTATGGAAATAACTTGCTGGCATTAGGTGACAAATAGAATTAAAGAAATAGTATAATCTGGAAATCTACTTTTAATGCTTCAAAGATCAACTTTATGACAACGAAAATAGCATTTTATATAAAAAAAAGATTTTTTTAGTCTTAACATGTGAAATTGAAAGGTTCAATCTGAAGCCCAAAGAAGACATAATAGATTTTCTTTACTATTATTTTACCCTCTCATTTTGATTTGGTGAATCCTCACATTAATATGGGGTTTCCCTGGTGGCTCAGATGGTAAAGAATCTGCCTGCAATGTGGGAGACCTGGGTTCGATCCCCAGGACGATTCCCTGGAGAAGGAAATGGCAACCCACTCCAGTATTCTTTTTTTTCCCCCACTCCAGTATTCTTGCCTGGAGAATTCCATGGACAGAGGAGACTGGCTGCAGTCCACGTGGTTACAGAGTCGGACACGACTGAGCTACTGACACACTCACATTATTATGACTTGATAGAAATTTCCACTATATCTACATTTTGAGTCATTTGGTAACTTTTACAATAAATCACAAATTGATAATTTTAAAATTTGCAAAAATAGTTTATGCTAACTTCATATTACTCCTATATGTTGTATGAATTCTATATATCATATTAATTTGCTTCACAATAATTAGTTAAATCATTAATTATTCAATAAAGGTTTATTGAACCCTTGTTATATATCAAGAATGCACTGCTGCTGCTAAGTCACTTCAGTCGTGTCCGACTCTGTGCGACCCCATGGACGGAAGCCCACCAAGTTCCCCCTTCCCTGGGATTCTCCAGGCAAGAACACAGAAGTGGGTTGCCATTTCCTTCTCCAGCGCAGGAAAGTGAAAAGTGAAAGTGAAGTCTTTCAGTCGTGTCGGACTCTTAGCGACCCATGGACCGCAGCCCACCAGGCTCCTCCGTCCATGGGATTTTCCAGGCAAGAGTACTGGAGTGGGGTGCCATTGCCTTCTCCCAAGAATGCACTAGATACTGATTACTCAAAGAAAAACAAACTTTGTTACCAAAGGAAAAAGAAAAAAATCCAAAGAAAAAAATCAGTGGGTATTTGAGATGAAATCTCAGTAGTTTGTATCTGCCATTCAAGTAACTTACAAAATGCCATTTGATTGCTTTTTCCTATTTTTTAATTTAATAAGACCATGTCTCTCAATCATCTCTACAAGTGTGCAAGAAAGGCAAAGTAAAGAAAATCATAGTATCAAATAACACAATAGTCACACATTCAAAGGAATTTTTTTTTAAGGCACCAGCTTTGAATCAATATGTTTCTGTTTCTAGTACCCTAATACTTCCTTGAGTTGGAAGTCACAACTCTCACAACTCCTCAGTTCCTCCTGATTTGATGGAACTGGTGACAATGTGCCAGTTAAAACATCATCTGCCCATGTTGACAAGTGTCTAAGGGAGAGAACCAAGTGTTTCAAATACACTGAGATGACTCATAAACAACTGTCAGACGACTGCTCTCCAGAGGTGGCACATCACTTGGACTACAAGAGTCTTTAGATGACATTTCTCCAAGAGGGAACCTTGTCGTTCTGTTCAGTGCCTGCTGCAGGGCTTCACTCTGGCAATGAAATGAGCCAGAAAATAGAGCAAAGGAAGGTATTGAACGCATGTAGGAAACAGATATATTTTTAGTTCAATTATATATAGCATAAAATGAAAGAGATTAAGTTCATTTGTATTACCTCCTTTTATGACAAAGGAAGGGCCAGTGCTTCAAAAGGGAAAGACATGATAAAAATCATACCTGAGAATGCATCTCTCCTTATTGAAATGCAGGGCTATAGAATTAAAGTGACTGAAGAGTTTGTGAGAAATAACCTCTTGAGCCTTGCCCTGGTTTTGAATCTGTTAGCATCAGAGTCTCTCTGTTCAACTTGAATCATCAATTCACCTAGGTAGTTGTACAATTATGTTCTCTCCTGTTTTCTGCATAATTTTTGCATCTACTTTGCAGAATGCAAGAAAATCAATCTCTGACTTACATATATGAAGGATGCAGCAGTATCTAGCTATTTCCTTTCTCAAAGGTTTTCTGTCTTATATAGAGAAGATTTTTTTCTTCAATCTGCAGTGGGGTTTCACTCTCTATCTCATTCCATTTTCTATGCACACTGGTAATGAATTTCTAGCTGTAAGAAAATTAGGCAATTTAATGCAGTAGATAGAAAGGCGATATTCCTAATCATTTTCCCATTTATCCTAGCTATATTAGTTCTGCAAAGAAGACTAAAAAAAAAAAAAAAAAAACTGTTAGGTAAGATCATGCTTCAGACAGCTGTTGGAATTAAACCATCTTTTTTTCAGTATAAATATCTTAAATGTTTACCAATTGCTATCAGTATTAAAGCTCTGGTGATAGAGGTCTTGCTGAGGATTTAGATTGCTCAAAGAATCAAACACAATGGAAGATTCAGGACCTGCAGTTCCACGGCTGAAGGTATCTGTATATGCGTAGACAAGCAGATCAAGGTGGTTTATCACTTTATGCATGTGTACTTAAATAATATACTCACAAAAGAAAAAGAGAAATGAGACAGCAAACTATTTCTTTAGAAACTGCAAAAGTAGTAGGCTAAACATCATTTTGCTAAGCCTCAATGTGTATTCATAGAGATATGTACACACTGACATGGGCAAAAGAATGTATTATGCATGAAAAGAATATGTTCACACATACCAATATAGTTGCTCATATTTAAGTATATTTCTCCTATGAAATTCAGTAAAATTGAACTCTGGTTTTAGAATTTACAATGGAATTTATTTTGAATCTATAAAATAAGCAAGGAGGACTTGAAATAATCTTCATAATTTCCTCTTAAATTCTAAGGGTGTACATTTAGGGGTGAACTCCCAAAAGTATTATTTTAATACCAAACTTCCTTTTTTAATTTCCTTTATTAAAATTAATGATCTTGTCTTTTCTGCCTATTAAGTGTGGTATGTATTGTTCACAACTGATTTCTGGCTAATGTTTAAGCTGGTATTCTGGTGGTCAGTCTAAACCTTGAGCCTTTCTTTTTCTTTTTTTTTTTTTGCCACAACACTTAAAAGATACAGGAAAATGTATTATTGATATTACCAATGAGAAAAATCAAAAGTTCTGATAAAATAATAGGTAAAATAAATCTAAAATGTTTTGAGTCATTTAGTCACAATGATAGCCACAAGAAAATAGAGGTTTTTGCTTAATTCTCTCTTGCTATGTATGAAGAGAAATGCAAACTAAGATATGAGACTTGTGTAGGATATTGCTTATAGTTAGCATAAGAACTGGAATTAGATTGTCTTTTTTATTACATTTTGTGCCTTGATTAGTCTTGATCAGTTTCCAAAATTACAAACACACAACATACATATATGCACACCCCTGAGCCACATTTATGACCAAAACCATACAGAGAAAGAATGAGAGAGAGGACTGCTGCTGCTGCTGCTGCAGCTGTCGATGCAGTCATGTCCGACTCTGTGCGACCCCATAGACGGCAGCCCACCAGGCTCCACCCTCTCTGGGATTCTCCAGGCAAGAGCCCTGGAGTGGGTTGCCATTTCCTTCTCCAACGCATGAAAGTTAAGTCGCTCAGTCGTGTCCCACTCTTCTCGACCCCATGGACTGCAGCCCACCAGGCTCCTCCGTCCATGGGATTTTCCAGGCAAGAGTACTGGAGTGGGTTGCCATCGCCTCCTCTGAGAGAGAAGGAGAGGGAGCGAAACATGCATATACATATCTTTCAGTTCTGGGAGACTGTAAGATGCTAATCATTTTATTTTGCAAAAAGAAAATGTCCAGAAGGACACATCCATGAATAGAGACCTCTCACAATGAATAGAGGCTTTCACCATCAAGCATTCTCCTCTACGACTTTCACTACCACAATCCCAGTCAGGTCCGTGTATTGTTGGTATCATCATGTTGTAATGACTTTGAGGATAGCTCCCTGATGGGAGAGCCCAAAATGTGACTAATGCTTAACATAGATGTTGTTGACATATTTCTCTTACACAGGAATATTCTATGAAACAACAATCTTGACTAAAAGATAGATTTCCATTATGTTTACAGATCATTGGGAAATAACTTGCTTTAAGTTGTTAGACTGAGTTTATACTTCTCATAAAGATATTTTAAGTTATTGTTAAAACACACAAGTAACTATTCATTTGAAAATGTTATTCATTAATTTTATTGAAATATAGCAGAAGAAATGCAGATCACATTTAAAGTACCTTTTTTATTTTAAAGTGCATCCTAATGACATTTAGTTTTCTACAGCAAGTCCCAAAAATATATCATAGGAAAAAGATAAATATAAAATCTTGAGCTTGGATTTAATATAAAACTCTACCTAATTTAATAAAAAAGTTAACAATTAAAAAAATCTGAAATTGAAAGATTGAGTTTTTTTTTTCCTCTAGATTTAAAGATGTTAATTTTAACGTAAGCCTAGAAATATTATTGCATTAGGCAGCTAAGTATGTAATTTTGGATAGTTGCTTAAACACTTATGGAGGTAGAGTTTACCATGGCACATAAACCTACATACATTTTAATAAATTTCTCCTAGAGCAAATACCTTTTAAAAAATTCAATACTTTAAGCAATTTATAGGTCAAACCTTGTTTTACCTTGAAATGTATACCCTGGTGATCAATAGATAAAATAAATTGAATTTATGCAATAGATATTTGTGTTTTGCTCCTTTCTTGATTTAAAATTATTGCAGAAACTCAGTTTTGAAATCTCATTTTTACTATGATTTTCCTGACACTGGAGATGTTAAATGAGTGACATCCTAGAATGCTATTTCAACAAGAAAAACTAGTGACAGGAAAGACTAATGTATTTACTACTACCTAATTATATCACATTTTCACCTATTGCTAGTTTCATATGAATACTAACTCTTCTATATTGTTTTACATACATTTGCATAAGTGTTCATCAATTTGAATTAATAATTATTTACACACATGTAATCCACAGAGCTTACTTACACAAATTATTACAGCAGTGCATTTTAACCCATTAGATTAGACTTATACTTGGAATGATACTTATTTTACTGACAACAGACAAAATTTGAGCTGAGTGAAAGAGGAAAGGGGTATAATTATGTGATTAGAGCAGAATCCTTCTTGTTGGATGAGTAAAGTCTTTGTGGGCCTGTGTACCCAGTCTGCTTAGATGCCAGTGGTCATTTTCTATATAGTCAATGCCCCATTGACTTAATAGAAACACACTAGGGCCATGTTATTGTGCAGATTACCTCATCAGCCACCCAATGCAAGGTTATGGGAGAGCACTTGAAGAAACACCTACTTCATTTGCTCTAAGTGACCTATTGTTCTCAACGGTGTTCCATCAAAAATTAGCTCAAATGGGAAAAACAAAGATTTGAGAGATTATTAGGTACTCAAACAAATACTATATATACTGCTGGTTAATTGCTTGAGATTTGGTTACCATTAGTTGTCCCTCCAGCTCAAAAAAATGGTGTTTTATAAAGGTATTGATAAGGTTAAAAGTACCTTCACTTAACATTTATTTCAATTCACCTTGAATTCCACCACTGCTTTAATGCAATCAATCATTGAAACCCTGGAACATGTACTATGGCAATTTTCAGTGATTCTCAGAGAACCTAATATTAATTTCAATTTTTAATGTACAATTAACTCAAGCCACATTCATCACTTATAGGTAGAAAATTTGAATACCAGCATAAAAGGGAAGCAACTTCCAGATACTGTCAAATAAAAACTCTAAATATCTGATGACTATCTGATGTCTCTTTTAATTAACATTCATAAACACTTAAGGAAGAAAACCTCTGAGTTTTAAATGAAATTAAAAGTCAAGCTGTTCCAGTAAACGGTAGGCATATTGCACACCTAAACATCCTTTGAGAATCACAGTTAAGGTTTAATAAACACTCTCCCTATTTCTGCTGTGGTGTGAGTTTCATTTTGCATATGCTGACCTTGGTTTAGGATGTGGAAAGTTTGTTATTAAACTTACAACCTGCCACCAAGGTGGGGCATCAGCTTTTTCAAAACAACCCCTATCCATATATTTCTCATTTTAGCAGCATGTCTTTTCAGCTATGACACAAATATCCAGGACATCAAACAAGGACATATGCAAAACAGGCCTCTTACTTCCGCGCAGATGTGTTGCTGTGTAGCAGATCTGCTCTGCAGGGCTCTATGGGGTCCTCTCTTACATTTCCTACCAGCTGCCAACATCCCCCAAGCAGATCAAATGTACTTTTACCAGAGACAAAAACACCTTTGCTTCAAGCTAGCCAAACAAACCTCAAACTTTTTCTCTAACACATCTACAGATATTTGAAAGAGATATAAATAACTACCATCACCCTAACTCATATTCTTTTATTGTGTATAAAAGTGGACATCCTTAGACCTTTTGCACCTGTGATTATGCATTGGTCTTTATGAGCTTAGAAATAATGCAGAGATTCTAAAAACTGAGTAGCCCAAACAGTGGCCAAATGAGTGAACTGAATGGTTAAAGAGATAATTTCTAAACATGGTCCTTTGTTTCCATTTAATTCATACCTTCCTGTTCTGACACCTTCAACTTAAGACACAGAAGAAATAGTTATGCTTTGTCCTCCCTGTAGTAGATTTGCCACTGTTACGAGACAGGCTCCAGTGTTTCTGCTGGAATGTAATTCATCTTCATTGTTTCTGTGCCGACAGGATGGAACCTGCTTACAAATTTTACAGCTAGCAATACTTTTTATTGTTGTTCTGAAAGGGCTCCTGAGGGCTTTCTATTTTATTTTTAGGAACATTCTGAATTTTTTCCCCTTTATGCTATACTTTTCACTATTATGAGTGATGACCCTAGAATCCTGGGAGGAAAAAACAACCAACACACACCAAACTCTGTAACTGTCATAAGTTTAATGCAATCTTCCAATACTTTGATTTATTGCAGGTGCTACATTTTAACTATGTTATAGCTAATGAAGAATATCAATAGCTTTTGTGAAATGCTGACATTCCTTCAAACTAAGAAACCTTCAGGATGCTTAGATGCCTTTCAGAGGAAAACTGACATAATAAGGAATGCAAAGTTTTTCTTGCACTTTTAGTTACTGAATTAAAACTTCAGGCATCTAAAATGTAGTTAATTTTATGGTGAAACTGCAAAATTATATCACTCAAAGCCAACTGTGTGCCTTTAACCATTTTTTTCTTACTCCTATGATATCCCTCAGGTTTGATTATGCTTGAGAGCAGCCAAAAAGAAGCCCTGAAAATGAATGTGATATTTTTATGTGAACATTTTAGGGACTTTTACTTACGAATCTCCTTGGCAGAGGTCATTTGTCCTCACATGAAAAATAGCACAGGCAAACAAACATACCAATGGGCTAATGGTTAGATTGAAGATGGAAGTCTCCTGTATTATACCAATGCACTTATTTTCTCTAGTGTGCGTGCACAGTTGCTCAGTCATGTCTATTTGTGACCCTTTGGACTGTAGCCTGCCAGTCTCCTCTGCTCATCAGCTTTTTTTCTGGCAAGAATGCTGGAGTGGGTTGCCATTTCCTCCTCTAGGGGATCTTCCCAACCCAGGAATCTAACCTATGTCTCCTGCATTTCCTGAATTGCAGGCAGATTCTTTACCACCAAGCCGTCTGGAAAGCCCTATTTTGTGTAGAAGAGATATTTGCTCTCTTATTTTCTTGCACAATCAAGTTTTAAACCAATATTGAAATGCAGTTGCCAACAATTTTGTAATAGTTTATAAAAAATAAACTCAATCCAAATCAACTTTCATAAACATCAATGTGCATCATGAAAAAAAAAAGTTTTCCATGTATTTTAATATTTTTAAATGAGATTTTCTAGTTGTTCAGTATAGAATAGTGAACTCCTTTTTAAATCATTTTTATTTAATTTATGAAAGATCTTTTTCTAACACGCAAGCTGTGAAATATTGTATACATATAGACAGGTAAAGCATATGTATGTATATATGTATTATATATATTCTTATTTCTATATAACATTAGCTGTAGAAAATCTGGTAAATTATTCTTTCTAATGCTTTAAATACTTTATTTCTAAAAAGGTGTAATAAAATTGCAGAAAATAATTAAAATTCTACCAAAGGTTTCCTGCTGATATAAAAAGGACCACGCTATTAACATTTGATAACACTGATATTTTCCTCTAATTAGTAGTTGTGTTTAAATTAAAATTATTAATAATTTACCACATGTTGTACTAGGGAATGGCAAAATTATATCAAATATCATCATCAAAGTATAATCATCAACCTAAACTCAGTTTTGGTAAGCAATTTAATTATATTGCTTATATCATATCAGATTTTAATTAGAATTGCAACTTATGTTACATTGCTCAGAGTATATCACTGATGAATATTTTATGTTAGTAATACAAACAAAATTTTTTTCCATTTGTTATGAAAATAAAATTTAAAATCTTGTGAGCTTTCTGCATTGATTGATAGACTTATTGAAAGATATTAGGAAATAACATAAAAGTATATGATATAAATTACATTTGAAGAGCATCTGTGCTAATATTCAAAGGTGTAAGTGGAATGCAAAAGTGATTTATAGTTACCTAAATTTCATTTTTCTCCTTTGTAGAGAAATTATTGTGAGAGCATGCAAATGAGTTTTAATGAAAGTATACCCCAGTGATCTAATAAACTCTGATCACAGGATAATTCCTATTCTTAGTTTCTTTGTGGTCTTCTAGTGTGAGGACTAGACATCTGAGAGAAAGTTATTCCATGGGGCTGAATTTTTGTTTATAATTTAGGAGCTGGGAATTTTAATATGTGCTGTCAAATATGTATCTATGTTTATAATTTACCTTCTTCCAGGAAGAGTCTGAGGATGGCTATAAAGGATTTGAAAGTTGGCAGTTTACTCAACTGATGCATTGTTTCATTCATTTTGGCATCTATGGTTAATCTCTTTCCCAGTAGACAATGTATGCTCTGTCTTCACCTAGAAATCTTCAGTTTTCCTAACAATGAGCCTTTCCAGGATTATTTCTCTAAAATTGCCTTGAAGAAACCCCTTGCTTCAGAAAACCTGAGATTATTAAAAAAACAAAAACAAAAAACAAAGTGTAAAACAGAGAATAAAATGGTGATTACCAGTGGATGGGCATCATGAAAGACTAGAGTGAAGTTTTTAAGGATAGAAACTTGTATAGAGTAGCAAATGAGCCACAGGAATCCACTGAACAGTATACTGAATATAAAGAGTAATGTTGGACTATATGTATGTAATGTGATAAATATTGCTACATGGTCAATTATATTACAACATATAAATATATCAAAGTAACAGGCTGTATATCTTAAACTTACCTGATGTTACAAGTCAAATTTACTTAAGAAAAACAAAAGAGAGAGAGAGAGAGAGAGAAAATCTGATTTCACCAGTGTCCTGTTTCAAACCATCTACCTTTTTGTATTCTGCATGCATGCTAAGTCACTTCAGTCCTGTCCGACTCTTTGACATCCTACGGACTGTAGCCTGCCAGGCTCCTCTCTCCATGGGATTCTCGAAGCAAAAATACTGGAGTGGGTTGCCATGCCCTGCTCTATAGGATCTTCCCAACCGAGTGATCAAACCTATGGCTCCTGCTTTACAGGCCAATTCTTTACCGCTGAGCCACAGGAGAGGATTAATACATTGCAGTTTTTTTCCACTCCTCTTAATAGAACAACTATATTTACATTTCTCTTTGTTGTTGTTGTTCAGTTGCTAAGCCTTGTGTGACTGTTAACAAGTTCATGGATTGCAGCACATCAGGCTCCTCTCTTTTCCACTATCTCCTGGAGTTTACTCAGATTCATGTCCATTGAGTCAATGATGCCATCCAATCATTTCATCCTCTGCCGCCCCCTTCTCCTTTTGCTTTCCCATCATTGGAGTCTTTTCCAATGAGTCGGTTCTTCCCATCAGGCGGCCAAAATATTGGAGCTTCAGCTTCAGCAACAGTCCTTCCAATGAATATTCAGGCTGATTTCCTTTAGGATGGACTGGTTTGTTATCCTTGCAGTTCAAAGGACTCTCAAGAGTCTTCTCCAACACCACAGTTCAAAAGCATCAATTCTCCAGTGCTCAGCCTTCTTTATGGTCCAACTCTCACCTCTATACATGACTACTGGAAAAACCATAGTTTGGCTACATGGGCAAAGTGATGTCTCTGCTTTTTAATATGCTGTCTAAGTTTGTCATAGCTTTTCTTTCAAGGTTCCTCTGTTCTCCACTTTTAATTATATGCCTGCAGTCACTGTTCAAAGTGATTTTGGAGCCCAAGAAAATAAAATCAGTCTCTTTCTTTACCTGTTGGAATCTCATTCATTTCCCAAAGCCCATGCTTATGCAGTCTTCTTTATAACAATTTGAATGAGTCTACTGAATTTATCTTTCTTAATTTATCTGAAATCTTGATCATGTTTTGTCTCACTATACTTTGTGCTCCTTTTTTTTCTCTTCTGAGAATCTCCAAGTTCTGTCGTGGCAGGGAATAGACCTAACTAATCTTTCTAATTTTTTTTTCCCCCCTGCACACTGGGGCAGAGAAGTGGAAAGTAGGCCTTTGAATACATGCCAGGCTTGCTTTCCAGATCTACCTTGTACTGACTCAGTGGCCTTGATCAAACTATTCTAGCACTATGCATGTCTCTTCATATTATAGTCTTGTCATCATAGGAATGTTGTGAGGATCAGATAAGCTACTTAATTCTTATAGGAAGCTTTATCTCACTTAGTAGTTGTTAGCATTTATTTGTTCAGTGGGTAACTGATTTGGCTGACTATCCCTCTAGGGTGTCCCTTTGCTCTTAAAAAACAGTCTTGAATTAATCCAACTGAACCTGATACAATTGCCATTATTGTTCTGACATGTCTTTGCTTTTGCATTTTGTCTCATTTGCCTTTAGTGAAGAAGTTACATTAGTATCTTCGATAGAATGTTGACTTTTAAACAACTCATTTCCCAGGTGTGCTGGAGAGTAGCAAAAAACCTGACCAAAAAAAAAAAAAGAAAAGAAAAATATATTGTTTAGAAAGACAAATACAGGCCATGATTAATCATAGAGCAAGAGATACGAACCTGCATGAGGGACATGTAGAAACTTTGAAAACGACAGATTTGGGTTTCTCAAAGACAGGAATTGGAAGAGGAAGTAGACTATAGAAACTGATGACCTTGTCAAATACCTGAAGAGAAAGAGTGGTTTTTAAGCTCATCTTTAAAATGCAAGACTGATGTAAAGATACTTCAGGGATTCTGCAAAACCTTAATTAGCATTTCAATTTGAAATGTTTAGTATGGTTTTAAGACTATGATTTTTAAAATAACTGTTCAAACATACTGTATTTTCAAATCCTTAATATATTACAGCCCTCTAATACTTTAACTTTTGTTTTGACTAACTGGTTTTTATTAGTAAATATTTTAATTTGTAGAGTGTGAGATTCTCTGATTCTAATACAATTTCACATTGACTGTAATATTTGTTGGTTTCTATATGATTTTTTTCACTTGATAAACTAATTTTACTGCTTAAAATAGTTTTAAAATATCTGATTTGAAGATCAACTGACTTGGAATATGCAAAAACGAATATTCTTAGTTAGAGGGGACATCAGTTTGGAATCTATATTTCCACTGAAGTTTTCTCCTGAGGATAGTTTAGAAAGCATAGTCAGTTCTTGTTATTTGTAGCACTTTTGTTCTATGATGTCTCTAGGGACACTGAATTAGCCAACACTGAATCATTGGTCCTTGGGGAATACAGGGTTAGGTTCCTATGAGCATCTGGTCACAATATTTTCATCAAGCAATCAATGCATAATCTTGTTGTATGTGTGTTTCTGTTTAAAGACACCTTACTTAATATATATTGATTCATTAACACCAAACTCATGGCCAACAGCACCATAACTTTTGCCTGAGCAAAGCTTACCTAACACATGCCCTTTCTCCATAATGCACATCACAGCTCTTGCTTTTAAGAACTCTTCAGCCCTATGCTTAAGGTCATTATAAACAATGAAATCACCAAAAAAAAAAAAAAAGCATAAAAACGTTCCCCAAAACATGTCAGTAAATAGACCTCGTAAAGAATACTTGTTTACAATATAAGAGCTGAAACAAGAAGGCAGAAAGTTACTCTGTGAATATCAGACAACTGGGATTTTCTTCTGCTCTGTATGTGAACATGTCCATGACAGACTGAAAAAGTGTGGTTATTGATGTCTGTAGTTACAAAGAAATTTTGTGTAATCCTGGGGGTACAATAGGCAAATTTGCAAATACAGAATCCGTGAATAAGGATTGACTGAATGTGTTTCTTCATCAGACAGCTGGATGACAAAGCAGTACTCACTTGGCTTGCATTGTTAGGTGCTGTGTGCAGTCAATCAATGACCAGTGTGTATGGACTGAACTGTGAAAATATCAAACCTGCAGTTTAGGCTCTAGCCTAGTCACTCCAGTGTGGTCAATGGACCCATAGCACCGATACAATGAGAGCTTGTTAAATACAGACTCTCAAGCCCCACCACGGACTTACTGTATCAGAATACACATTATAGCAATTTATATACATACTAAGATTTGACCTGCATGAATCGAGACATGTAATGAATTCACCTCTGATCAGAAAAGTGGTAATAAACTCTGTCTGGTATGCTCAGGAAAAAAAAAAAAAAAAAATTGAATGAGGCAAGATTACTTGAAAATTCTAGGTAAACTCTTAAATGCATCAAAATGTAGAAACAGGAGCAGTCATCTCTAATGGTGATAGAAAGATGACGAGGTGTTTTTATTATACAGCAATATCGTCTTTGTTGAAATGAAAGCCTTTCAACTTTTGATTGTGTTTTGTAAGCATGATTTCCTTAAATCCATATTTTTCAGCCATTGTAACTCTTTTTCATTTTACACTTTTTTTTCCCATTTCTACTATGATTTACTTAATTACATTAAAAAAGATGAGTTTATCTTTTTTCTAAGAAAGAGTTTTGAAGCTGATAGAGGAAATTACATTTTAAAAATACCACTCTCAATATCTTATAGACATATAACTTTATCTCATGAAGAACAAAATACACCAAGGAAACAGAAAACAACTTATCTTCATCTTAAAAGCTAGAGATGACAAAATTAGTGAGTATTAGTACTAATTAAAGATAATTAGTATTTTTAGTCAGTTGCTGTGGTTTCGAATATGTACCTGCATATTTTATTTCTGCCTTTTTGAAACAATTAAAGAATGCCTCTCTTTTTAAAAATATGTGAAAGAGACTTCCAACTACAGAATAGAACTCCTGGAGAATCAGAGGGAACCCAATATTTAATCTTATGGTTTCTGACTTAACTTTGGAAAAATTGAACCATCTCCCCCCAACCACCAAAAAGAAAAGAAAACCTCCTCAAACCAATCTCAAAATATATATGGTTATGAATAAAGAGGAAGAGTAAAAAGGGGAGAAAGGAGTATTGTTTCCACTAAAATATTATCAAATCTTCTCAGAAGCAAATTGTGTTTTTTTTTCATGTTACCCTCGAGTGCTTATGTGCCTCTGTCTTTTACCAAGAGGATTTCCCTTCTTGCCAGTTATTTCCATTCACAATATTCAGCCACCTAGTGACTGATTTGTGCCAGATGGAGTTTTCCCAAGCATGTGATATTTACAATTCTCTGTTTTCTAGTTCCTGGAGACAGTTAGATAAAAATGCAGCAGCAAATAGTTCTTTCCCAGATAGAGGAATGTACTTATATCTGAGGCTCAAATGCAAACAGAGCCCTGAAATACAATTCTATATACCAAAGACATTTTTAAATTAATTTATTTTAATTGTAGACTGATTACTTTACAATATTGTAGAGGCTTTTGCCATACATTGACATGAATCAGTCATGGGTATACATGTACAACCAAAGACATTTTTTTAATGCTTTTACAGAGGTTTAAGAAGCATTATATTAATTGATTTTAGACTATGAGACAAAAATCTAGAAAAGTTATCAGTTGTATAGATAAAAGGAAAGTGTCAGTAAAACCAAAACTGGTTCAGGATAAATAGTAAAATAAAATAACACACGCATAGACATACATTTTAAAATTTGCCTTGTGAGCACTGAGAGCACTTTCAAGAAATAATCAGAAATTGTGTCAAAAATCAGTGTTGAATGAAGAGTAATACCTAAACATATCACTAACTGTATCCTTATGTATTTTTTTCAGCATTCACAGATACACTGTATAAAATTGTTTCTCTAAATAAATGCATGATCTACCTAGCTCCTGCTAGCAGTGAGCTTCTCTTAAATTCTATCTTGTAAACATGCTTTTGAAGTTGAGGTATCAATATTTTTATTTTTCAATCTTTTCATGTCTTCAAGTTTTTATAACCCTATTGATTTTAGTGCTAATGAATCACATTTTTTGAGGACCACTCACTTCGTACCAGTTTGTAAGTATAACTGTTGTAAAAACACATTTAAGGAAAACATACTTAGATCACAAGAAAAATCAAAAGAGTGAAAGGTAAAGGAAGGGAATTCATTGAATCTTGAATCAATAGTATTTGACCTTCCCAGCATTTAATTGATTGGCTCTCCAAATCTATAGAATGCAGGATTACCCTCCCTGGTTAGAGAGGTTATTTTGCAGCAACTAGGTACATTTGTATTGATCGTGACTATGCATTAGGTCATGGTTATCATTTAATGGATGGATCAAAATGGAAGAAACCATTTAAGTGTTCTATAGTATTGTGATCCATCTATAAGTTGCCAGATGTTTATGCTAATCAGTGTCAACTAGCAGTTTTATCTTGAAGTTGTAACCTCCTAGGAACACTTACAAGATGGGTTGTCATGGATTGAATATTGATGTCCCTCCAGAATACACATGTGAAGCCCTCATCCACTGTACGGCTGTACTTGAGGATGAAAACTCTAAATAAGTAATTAAGGTTTGAAAGTATAATCATGGGGTACTGATTGCTAGGATTAGTGCCCTTATATGAAGAGACACAAGAGAGTTTGCTCTCTTCCTAAGAGACGTAAATGAGGCCTTGTGAGCACACAGGAAAATGGCAACTGCCTACAAGACACAAGAAGAGGCCTCAGAATGACACCTACTTGTTGGCATCTTGACCTTGGACTTCTCAGCCTCCATGACTGAGAAATAAATTTCTGTTATGTAAGCCAACCAGTAAAATTTTTTATGTCAGCTTGAGCAGACTAATATTGTTATATAAGGTATAAAAAATAATACTGACAAAAACAAGCATGGAGAATGTCAAGTAAATTCTGGATAAGATAATTTACAAAAGGACAAATGAGGTACCCTTGGTTGGAACATCTATTAATTTGTGATGCAAGTTCAGTTCAGTTCAGTCACTCAGTTGTGTCCAACTCTTTGCAATCCCATGGACTGCAGTACGCCAGGCCTCCCTGTCCATCAACAACTCCCAGAGCCTACTCAAACTCCTGTCTATCACGTTGTCGATGCCATCCAACCATTTCATCCTCTGTCGTCCCTTTCTCCTCCTGCCTTCAATCCTTCCCAGCATCAGGGTCTTTTCCAATGAGTCAGTTCTTCACATCAGATGGCCAAAATATTGGAGTTTCAGCTTCAACATCAGTATTTCCAACGAACACCCAGGACTGATCTCCTTTAGGTTGGACTGGCTGGATCTCCTTGCAGTCCAAGGGACTCTCAAGAGTCTTCTCCAACACCACAGTTCAAAAGCATCAATACTTTGGCGCTCAGCTTTCTTTATAGTCCAACTCTCACATCCATAAATGACTACCAGAAAATTCAAGTTAAGAGGTTCTTTAGAAAATGAAAGAAGGAATGCATAAGGTGAAACCACTTTGTTTTCCAATTTGTTATAGTGAGGAATTACAGTGGACCAACTTTGAGAATATATAGCTTGTAATATTGATTCAGTTGAATTTGTGCTTTATGAGCCTGGGCATGTGAATTAATCTCCTTAAAATGCAGTTTTTTCATGTGTAACAGTATGGACCTAACAGAAGCAGAAGATATCAAGAAGAGGTGGCAAGAAAACACAGAACTATATAAAAAAGATCTTCATGACCCAGATAACCATGATGAGGTGATCACCCACCTAGACCCAGACATCCTGGAATGTGAAGTCAAGTGGGCCTTCTGAAGCATCAAACAAAACAAAGCTAGTGGAGTTGATGGAATTCTAGTTGAGCATTTTTAAATACTAAAAGATGATGCTGTGAAAGTGCTGCACTCAATATGCCAGCAAATTTGGAAAACTCAGCAGTGGCCACAGTACTAGAAAAGGTCAGTTTTCGTTCAGTCCCAAAGAAAGAAAATGCCAAAGAATGTGCAAACTACCACACAATTACATTCATCTCACATGCTAGCAAAGTAATGCTCAAAATTCTCCGTCAGGCTCCAACAGTTTGTGAGCCATGAACTTACAAATGTTCAAGCCAGATTTAGAAAAGGTGGAAGAACCAGAGATCAAATTGCCAACATCTGTTGGATCATTAAAAAATCAAGAGATTTAAGAAAAACATCTACTTCTGCTTTATTGACTATGCCAAAGTCTTTGACTGTGTGGATTACAACAAACTGAGGAAAATTTTTCAAGAGATGGAACAGCAGATCACCTCACCTGCCTCTGGAGAAATCTATATGCAAGTCAAGAAGCAACAGTTAGAACTGGACATGGAACAACAGACTGGTTACAAATCAGGAAAGGAGTATGTCAAGGTTGTATATTGTCACACTACTTATTTGACTTATATGCAGAGTACATCATGCAAAATGTGAGGCTGGATGAAATACAAGCTGGATGAAGACTGCCGGAAGAAATATCATTAACCTCAGATACGCAGATGACACCAGCCTCACAGCAGAAAGTGAAGAACTAAAGATCCTCTTGATAAAATTGAAAGAGGAGAGTGAAAAAGTTGGTTTAAAACTCAGCATTCAGAAAACTGGGCTCATAACACCTGGTCCCATCACTTCATGACAAATAAATGGGGAAACAATGGAAACAGTGACAGACTTTACTTTCTTGAGCCCCCAAATCACTGCATGTGGTGACTGGAGCCATGAAATTAAAAGACGCTTACTCCTTGGAAGGAAAGTTATGACCAACCTAAACAGCATATTAAAAAGCAGAGACATTACTTTGCCAACAAAGGTCCATCTAGTCAAAGCTATGGTTTTTCCAGTAGTTATGTATGGATGTGAGAGTAGGACTGTGAAAAAGCTGAGTGCCAAAGAACTGATGCTTTTGAACTGTTTTGTTGTAGAAGACTCTTGAGAGTCCCTTGGACTGCAAGGTGATCAAACCAGTAACCCTGAAGGAAATCAGTCCTGAATGCTCATTGGAAGGACTGATGCTGAAGCTGAAATTCCAATTCTTTGGCCATTTGATGCAAAGGTCTGACTCATTGGAAAAGTCGCTGAAGCTGGGAAAGGTTGAAGGCAGTAGGAGAAGAGGACGACAAAGGATGAAATGGTTGGATGGCATCACTGACTCGATGGATCTAAATTTGAGCAAGCTCCAGGTGTTGAAGATGAACAGGGAAGCCTGGCGTGCTGCAGTCCATGGGATTGCAAAGAGTCAGACTTAACTGAGCAACTGAAGTTAACTGCACTGAACATCTGGATAACAATGCTTGCAAGATTATCGCAAAGATTAAGTGAAATCATATAAAGTCTATTAGCTTGGTGCTTGGTACCTAATAGGTACTGGAAAATATTTGAATTCTTTTTAGAATACTGTTCCCATTTTCCATTATTTCCTAAGTATTGATCCAATAAAAGAAAATATTGTGTTGTTCTTAAGATAACTATTAATCCAGTCCATGGGGTTGCAAAGAGTCGGACACAACTGAGTGACTGAAATGAACTGAACTGAACTATCATTCTCCTTTCACCCATTCCTTACTCTAGATACATAATGAAGGGCTAATTTATTAAAAAGGAAAGAATTAGCCTCATGACTGGTAGCTTCTGGTATTCGTGGTAGGAGATTCCTGGCATGAAGATCTAAAGTGGGTCAAATTACTTTTTCATTATCCTGACATAGTCCCATTATCTTCTAGTACTCCTTAGATGAATTTACCCCAGATAGTCCTGGCTGGGTTGGGCTTATCTGTGAAAACTTGGCTATCCTGCCAATTAAGGATGACTTTAATGACTATATGGGAGAGAGTTAGATGAGAGAATACAGGTGAAGTGTTTCATGTTGCATCTGGTCTAGAATAAGTACTTCATAAATGTTTACTACTTATACAGTTATTATTAATTTCTATTATTATTAATAGTATGATGTTTTTCCTGTGGGTCATACTGTATATCTACTTGGGTATTACAGTTGGTCTTGTGTTCTTTGGAATAATGTAAATGAGAAAACATTAGCCATGAAGTTTGATAAGAAGGCAAACAACATTTTGGCCTATAATATTATCTATTTCTGAGGCTATCAAGTAACATTGACATTCTCAATGATACAGTGATTAAAGTGAGATGAAAGCTATAGGAGAGTTGTGAAGGGAAAAAAATGGCATAATCTGACATAAATATTGAAAGGTTCACTTTGATTCTGTTTGAAAAATAGACAGAGGAAAACAAGAGGCAGGGAGATCAGTTAGAAGGTTCCTGCAATAATCTAGGGAGGAAGTACATGGCAGTTTTGACAAGGGTGCTAGGAGTGGTGAGACATGTCAGATTTTGGATTTCTTATGAATATCTGCAGTATATGATTGTGCAGTGAAAGTGGGGGGAAGTAAAAGATAGTGATATGAAATAACTAGGAGATTTTTGTGTTGAGACACCAAGAGAGTTGATTTTTCCTTGACTAAGAGTGAGATAAGAAAAAACTTGAGACTAGAGGAGGTTCCGTCTTCAATCAATGTAGGGGAGAGAAGAGGTCTGAGGACTAAGGACTGTGCCTTCTGATGCTCCAATGCTTCGCAGCTGTAACAAAGAAATTGGAAAGGAAGTGGGCAGTGATGTCTGAGAACTTCAAGAGAGTGTTTTCTCAGAGCCAAATGGAGAAAATACAGTATTTCAAGAAAGAGGAAATGATCAACTGTGTCAAAATCTGTGAGTAAATGGATGAAATTACTTAAAGGTGTCAAGCCTCCATGGATAGAACAATAATATTACTTTTAATATATATTGGGAGTCAAAAAGAAGAAGTTTGGGGCAGAAGCTTATGAACTTATTTTGGAAAAGTTGAATTCATGGTATGAGTGATACACAAAGTCAGATATATTTGACTTGAAATGTGAATCTGGAGATCAGAGATAGATCAGGACTGGGAGTTATAGGTTGACTATCATATGAATAGAGATTATGCTGGAACTTTGAAACTATGTAATGTGTGTGTGTGCTCAGTAGCTCAGTTGTGCCTGACTCTTTGCGACCCCATGGATTGTAACCCTCCAGGCTCCTCTGTTCTTGGGATTTTCCAGACAAGAATATTGGAGTGGGTTGCCATTTCCTTCACCAGGGGATCTTCCTGATCCAGAGACCAAACCTGAGTCTTCTGCATCTCCTGCACTGGCAGGCAACCTCTTACCTCTGAGCCACCTGGGAAGCCCTAGAGTATGAAGTAACCGATGGAAGTATCTCCAGGAATGCCTAACATTTAAGGGTAGGATAGAAAATACTTACAAAGATAGAGGTGCATGGCAAACAATACGAACAGAACCAAGGCTATTTAATATTCATATTTTTGAAGACAAGAATTTATTTTGACTATAGAAATCAGTGGCTGAAAAGGTCACTAGCAAGGATTGTGTGTTCCCAGTACTAACCCTTCCAACCTTAGAAGACATGCAGCCTCCACGGCCTCCATTCTGTTAGCTTACAACTGATGTCTGACACTTGTCTTCTTTAGCCCACCTCTGTTTATCCAGCTGACAAAATGTCCATCCACTATTTACTACTTCAGGTAGAGGTGGCATGACCGTTGCTGGGGACTACTATAGGCAATGCTCTCTCCTATTGCTCCAAAACCGCTGGTACCCTCAGCTAGTGAGGGAGATGCTGGCACACGGTGCCCCTAGCACGTTGGATGCTAGGAGCCCTGCCAGCGCTGCAGGCACTGCCACTGCGCAAATGGCTCTGGATTTGCCAAAGTCATGACACATTTTCTGCCTCCTCCAAAGTGCAATGTCACACTCTGATGCAAAGAAGGAGCAAACCTGCTCTTTCCTGCTCTGCATTGATCACAAGTATTTTTGGTTTAGGACTCAAATATCTAACAGCAATAACTTATCATCTCTGAGATATGGTAACTGAGCAGAAGATAAAATAAATGAAAAACATGGGATTATGCTTTAAAATATTCCTTCCTTCCAGGAATCAAGGCAGGCTTTCATAAATTCATTTTTATGCAAATATTTATTGATAGCCTAGTATGCGACAGCATGCTTCCTCCAGCAAACATTCTCTGCCAGTTACCTTCTCATGGGGTGTTTTCCTCATCATGGGGCAAAACTCCATTCCAGTAGGTCTGTGGATCCATGCTTGACAAACTGTCAGTACTTCAGAATTGCTGCACCACTGAGTTTCCGATGTAGGAGGACGGTCTGAACTTGGGAATCTGTTTATCAAATAGGTCTTATGTGCAGATATGTTGGGCAACCACCACTTTTGGCATCCCATTTATATATGAATCATACATGTACACAAAGTTTAAATCTCAGGCTGAAACTTTTAATGCACAAATAAAGAGTAAGCTTACAAGTCTGAGTGCTGGAGAGAAGGAAAAGAACAGGGCTGTCAAGAAGTAAAACGTAATTGGTTGACATTGAAGTCAAATATGACCTTGAAAAAATAATTTCAGTTAGAGGGAGGGCGCTGATTGCAAGGATTTAAAGGGTGATATGGAAGTAGAATCTATTAAGCATTAGGCTATTAATCATTAGTAGAGCTGGGTAGCAAAAAGAAACATAAATTGCAACCATACAAGCCCCGGAGAGATACAGCAATAAGGTTAGAGGAAAGTGTTGTTTTTGTTGTTGGGTTTTGTTTCTTGTGTTTTAACAAGGGGCCCGTTATGGTACATTTGTTCAGTGGAAGGCACCTGCAGACAGGGAAATTGAACAGAAGCATGTCTTTGTGATGGGGAGGGAGAGTTTATTTACTGATCAAGATCCAGTGGTGCATAAAAAAGCCAGCACGATGAGAGCAATTTGACAGAAAAAAAGGTGAATGAAAACAGGTGAAAGATGAGAGTGAAGCAGAGGATAGGTTCTTTCTCTGTGAGATTAAGGAAGAAAAGGAGTGAGTACAAAGGAGAAGAGCTAAAGAAAACAAGGGCTTCAGCAGTCCCGTTTAAGTAACAGATGGTGTCATTTGCCAAGACTGAGGTGTTGGCCCAAACTGAGGCCTGAGGAAAAGCAGCCATGTTGAATACTCCTGTGAGTCATAGGCAATGATGAAAGGATTGCTGAACACCAGTGAGGTCGGGTGGAGGTTGAACAGCACAGATTTGTAGAAGAGCCTGTCAACCCTGGTTTCGGAGTTGTTCCAGCAATAGCTGGCAGCTCAGGAAAAGAGCAAAAAAAAAAAAAAAAAAAAGCAGACAGTGAGGCTTTTTCAGGGTGAAGATTAGCAAGAAGGGCAAAGCTGAGGGTCAGCAGAGCCAGGCTCCGTAAAGTCTTTGCAGGAGCACCTGGAGTGGCTGCCCAGGGGGCAGAGGCTGGGTGTGAGGGCAGGAGAGGAGTTAATAAATTAGGGAATAGAAAGTGCCTGAGGTACTACAGGTCTCAGCTAGGATGAAGAATACAGTCCACAGGCACAAGAAAGAAAACAAAGTGAATTTTACTTGTAGATAATTTTGGAAGTTGAGTATTTATTTGGAGAGTGATATAATTCTGAGTGGTACAATTATTTTTGCCTGTTTTGACATTTGTTTTGGTTTCTAATTTGCTGTCTCAACTACCGCCTAAGGCCTGAGACATTTATACATTTTAGGTATACTAGCTGATAAGGGAGTTGTACCTGTTAGAGATATTTTTACATCTTAAATAGAGTGACTCACTAAAACTATTAAAATTCACAATGTAAATGCAAAATACTATTGCATTCTATTCGTGTATTACATATATTCAGAAACATGAATACATTAAAATGCACTTGGTCTGCAATTCAATGCGAGCTTTAATATATTTTTATTTGGAAGCATTCTTAAATGTCCTGTGCAGATACATTTTATATCACTGTATAAAATTTATATAGTCTGCTGTAACATAATTGTAATACATAGTATACCTAGTACATTGTTAGTCATAAAGATATGTTCTTTCAATGCAAAACCTCTCAAGGCTTGAAAGAGTTAATATGCCCCATAATCCTAAATTTAATACAATGAAATGACTTCATTTGAGGGGAATTAGCATCTCTTTTTTCACTATCTTCGTTTGCTTTTGCTGTGAACCTTTCTGACTCCTGTGCATTCATCTAGAATTAATACAAACATTTCTCCGGTGCTTGTGATTCATAGATTCCTATGACTGGGAGGAGCCATTTTTATCCCTCTGGGTTAACTCCTCATTTTAAGGGTGTGTGGAGCCGTGTTAGTGCAGTATCCTTGGCACAGTCAGGTAGAGGCAGAGCTAGACCTGGAACCAAAAGCCTCTAGCCAGTGCTTTCAGGACTGCATAGCTCAGGTATTCTGTCTCATGGAGGAAAGGATTTTGGAAAGAAAACTGACATTCCTGCCTTTCCATAAGTACCCTTCCAGAAACTCAAGCTTCCCCACCAACCCCAGGAACATGTCATGAGGCATTACTATAGTTGCTGTATTGTGGGGAGTGGGTCTATATAGTATAGGAGTGTCAGCCTCTAGTATTGGTTCAGAAGGTGTCACCTCTCACAAAATCAGCCTCTTCACATTGCTTTGAAAACTGAGGGAAATGCCAGAGTTTTGCCAAAAAAAGATTACTTCAATAACCATGTGGTCTAAGTTCTTGAAACTCATACATCAGTGCATAAGGTCAACACGTTTCTGTCTGCACAAAATTCTCTAGCCTCTCAATGGTTGTGTGCTCCTCATGGGAGATAACCTAAGGTGGGTGATGATAAGAAGCTTATTATTCTTTCTGCTTGCCAGTGTTTGAGAGCAGTCAAGAAATGCTTGCTATTTTCTTCCTACTTCAAGAAAAGGAAAATACTTTATATTAATTGGATGCCATTTGGCTCGCCCGTATAAGTGTGACAAATAGAGATGTGTCAAACTGTCTGAAAATTATTTGGGTCATCTGCGAATCACTGAGCCTGCCAGTTTGCAGACAATTTCTAGTCCTTGTGGTCTGTCACATTCCTTTTCCATTAGCTATTTACCATCTGATGAGTGAAAGAGCATACTAGCTTATTTTTTTTTTTGCAAAAATATATTGTGTTTTATTGATGCTTTCTCCATTACAAGCGTATTGTTGTGGGGTCTACACGTCAGTGCCTTTGCAAATGCTCACTAGGATCTTTTCGCCAAACAGGGAGTGTTGCAGTAAGAGAAGGAAGGAAAAAAAAAAAAGAGTCTCCCTGGTCTGCTTTATGATATGAAATGACAATCGTTTTCAGATTAGCTCATCCCCAGGATATGCTTCAAGCCACCTGAAGGAGTATTGATGACAGTGGCTATAGTACATGTCTGTGGATTGGATAGCAGGCAGCCTTCCTGCACTGTGACTGAGGTCCAAATCAGCCTTCTGCCTGCGAGGGTACAGGAAATTCAGGGTAAATCTTTTATTTACAAACAGGGAATACTTGCCAAGATGGAATAAAAAAAGTAACTGATTAATCAGCATGCAGTCTTCATTCTGAAGGGCCTCACGGCCAGGCCCTTTTCAGCTTTCAGGAGATTGGCCTTGTATGAGAGGGATGTAGTGTGCAAATGCCTTTGATAGTTCAGTGATTGAGTCTATCTGGCTTTGGAAAGGGACAAGACCAGGTTTAAACAGCCCTGCATGATAGAACACAGAGTGTGCATGGCTGGAAAAAAAATTACCTCATTATAGCTCAGTGCTGTTGCCCTTTGGAGTAAAATGAGAGAAAAGCTTGCTCTGGTACTTTTGCTGATAAAATTCACTTTTTGGAACACAACCAAATCCCAGCATATATCATCGGAGAGAAATAAAGCAGTCAAAAACTATATTCCTAAATAGGCCTGAAACATCTTGGCAATTGCTAAAGCAACACAAATAAGGAACTGTGCCCTACTAGCTCGACCCTTAAATTATGCAGCTGTTCATTACCCGAATTATACATCTCAGGCTGCCCTTTGGAAAAAGGCATGGAGCACAGAGCTGGAACAATCCTTGAATTATAGTACAATGAGAAAGACCTCCTGAAGTGTCACATGCATGTAGTGGAAGACAAGAAAGGCCAGCTTAAGTTCTTGGCATTTTAAAGAAGGCAATCAAGAAAGCCTTTGAATTCCAGTTTTCTTTCTCTGCAATTCATTTGCATTTTTGTGTTAGTTAGACAAAGCATCCCATTCATGTGTCTGTGGTCCTGTGTTAGTCTCCTGTTCCAGAAATGTGTATGTGTGTTTGGAATTAAGATGCATGTTATTTACAGATGGGACAGTTAAAAAAGAAAAACAAAAAACTGCAGCATCAGACCTGTTGTATTTAGAGAATTAGTAATGACGGTGCATAATATCCCAAAGAATAAAAACATTATAAACATAAAGCCATCACAGAATTTAAGGGCAGAATTTCAAATTTTATTTTGCTCCTATAATGCATGCTACTTTTCTACTCAAAGTGAAACACATTACTCCATGTACTTTGAGACTCCAGTGAGTAGCACAGTCGGTACATTTTCCTTTGATAAGATTCAAATTTCTTCACTGATTTATACTAGCAAAACTTGGATTTGGCTCTACTTGATGGTATACTTCTGAACCCCTATCAGGTTAAGAGTTAAAATATTTTATTTTCTCATCCAGTTTATAAGGTTTTTTTTTTGGACAAAAGCTAATGAGGATACTTACACTTTCAGCAGATTTTTTTTTTTAGTTAAATTGAATGGGCAAATGATTTTTTTTTTTAATTCCCTCTTTGATGAGTATTTGATAAGTTAGTTAAGGCATTTTCTTGCATAAAGCTGTTGTAGCCACACTTTCTGGGAAACAAACTCACTCAGAAATGCAGATAGTAGAGTGCAGTTTATTATACCGGCAGGCCCAAGGCAGAGTCTCCTCTTAGCCAGGGACCCTGACCAGTTTTTGTGAAAACCTAACATATCCTAAGTATACATGCTCAAACCCACTTCCCCAAATTCTCTGAAACTAGTCTGAACAAAGGAAAAGAAAAATACAATCAAAGTTAATCCATGATCTCTATGCCTTAAACCTGTGTTTTGTATGCCTTAAGGCTAGGTAGTTAACAGTGGACAATTATCAATAGGCCTGTGGTCATACCCCAATACGCATAATAGAATTTATGATTCTATTCAGTTACACAGATAATTAGGGTATTCTTTTAGGCAAAGGATTGTCTAGGTATGAGCCCTGGGGCTCTTCCATCCTGGGGGCCTGTTTTTCCAGTTGGTATGGTGTTACCATAGATACTGGGCATATAGCTCAAAGTCCACAGTCCAGCCCAGGATGGAGTCCTGCTTTCAAGATGGAGCCTGTTCTGTCTGTTTCCTCCTTCATTGCAAACAAAGATTTGCCTAAAACAGGTTATGTGTAAAAGGTGAGTATTGCATTAGACAATATTAAGTGATTGCCAAGCTTAGCTTTACTTCTCCCCATTAGGCTGTCTGAGCTCCCTACTATCCTTCATCCCATTCAGACCTAGTATTAGAGGAAGAATGCCCACTCCTCCAAGACATCCTGACCTAACCCCCGAGACTTATGAATATGATATTTTACTTATGTCAATTATATTCTTTTTAAGCAAGTCATTGTCACCTATGAATAAAGGACAATTTTGTTTAGAACATGCACTCAAATTCTTCATCATTTCAAAATACGTTTTACTGTGAGAATATAGATTTGGTATCTGCTTTTATGTAAGGGATTCCCTTATGTAAGGGGCTTCCCTGGTGGCTCAGACGGTAAAGCATCTGTCTGCAACGCAGGAGACCCGTCTTCGATCCTGGGTTGGGAAGATCCCCTAGAGAAGGCAATGGCAACCCACTCCAGTACTCTCACCTGGAAAATCCCATGGACAAAGGAGCCTGATAAGCTACAGTCCATGGGGTCACAAAGAGTCAGACATGACTGAGTGACATCATTTTCACTTTATGTAAGGTCACTTTCACATTATATATGGCAATGAAGATAAATGCAGATTTTGGTTATGTATCTTAAAGTGTAGAGATTTTCCTGGATTACCTAGGAAATGGACCCAACCTTTTCGCATTAAACTCTTAAAAGCAGGAAATTTTCTCTGCCTGGAGCCAAAAGATAGAGGGTAGAAATCAGGGAGATTTAAAGTGGGAGAAGGACTCATACATTGCTGCTGCTTTGAATACTGACTGGGCCATGGGGTGAGGAACCCAGGAATCTGGGAGACCTTAACACAGTTGAAGAGAGCTCCCAGCTGACAGGCAGCAAGGAAGGGAGTCTCCACTTAACAGTCACAAGAAACTGAAGTAGGCCAACAGCTGAGTGTGCTTGCTCACTCATCCCCAGAACCTCCAGAAAGGAATACTAACATATCAGTTCTGACTATGAGACCCTAAGCAAAAGACCCACAGAAGTCACTCTGTACCCAGACTTCTGATTACAAAACTATAATAAGTAGATTTTGTTAAGCCATTAGTTTGGGGTAATTTATTATGTTATTTCTAGAAAATCAATATACCTGTCCTTTGGTATTCTTCCTGAAGTTTACCCTTCACGGGAATATCTGCAGTTTAGTCATTATTTTTATTTATGTTATTAAATAAACATTTAATAAACATTGCTTGTTTATTTGGGGAGTGAGAATGAAAAGTGATTCTTGATCATCAAAAATAGACAAGTCAGAGGGTAGCAGAGTGTAATATTAGATTAAATGGGCTCTGGAGGTGGACTACAAGGGCTTAAATCCTGACTCACTTACTAGCTGTGTTTCCTCAGACAAGTTACTTAATATCTCTGTGCATTAGTTTCTTCTTCTGTAAGGGGAGAATAATAATGGTATCTATTCTGCTATGCGAGCTTCCCTGGTGGCTCAGAGGTTAAAGCCTCTGCCTGCGTCTGCCTGCAACACAGGAGACCTGGGTTTGATCCTTGGGTCGGGAAGATACCCTGGAGAAGGAAACGGCAACACACTCCAGTATTCCTGCCTGGAGAATCCCGTGGACGGAGGAGCCGGGTGGGCTACAGTCCACCGGGTCACAAAGGGTCGGACACGACTGAGCGACTTCACTTTCACTTTCATTCTGCTATGCAGTGAGTTAATACATGTCACATTCAGTTTATATTAATTGTTTTATAAATATTAACTATTTTGATTATTATATTTCTCCATCGTCATAGTTTTAAAAATGTATTTAACTACTTCAATAGAAACCTTTTGGGAATTGTCATGCTTTATTAATTTATGATAAAATGATAAATTTTATTAATTTTAGTATGCTTAAAATATAATATTAATAGTTTTTTGCTTAAAATTTTGAAGCAGAATTGATGTTTCTTTTAAAATCCAAACATATCCATAGGTTATATTGAGTCAACTTGGATAAGAGAGGGCTTCACATTCTGGACACTTATAAAATCTTTGTGTTCAGATTAATTTCAGTGTCAGTGATATAGAGTTAACAGTTTTAGTAAAATGCCTTGCCTTTTTTAAATGATGTTAATTTCTCCCTTTGAACAAATGAAGACATTAGCTATGAGCCTGCTCTCCCCACTCAACCCAGAGCAGAAGAAATAAGAGTCCCCTCTCTCACTTTTTGTTTTACTGAGACTTCCATTTAAGCAAAGCAGACACTTGCAGCCTAGGCAGTTGGGAGCAGAGCGTATGTAAACACACACTTCAGCTGTGCATATTAATGTTTCCCTGGGGCGCGGTGGGGCCACAAGCTCTCCTGAATTCTGCCTCTGTGCTGCCCTGACCATGCCCTCATTCTGGAGATTTATGGCTGTGGCTGCACCAAAGTACTGTGCTGTTAGTACAGGAGTCATTCCCTGCAAACCAGCTCAGAGCAAGCGTCCATCCGCACCTCAGAACACACAGAGATGTAAGATGTTTGTTTTCTCTCTGGGTCACTTGTGCAGCCAAATATCAACAGAATCATTAATTAGATCAGTGCTCCTCAAGCTCCAGTGTACATAGGAGTCAGCAAAGGTTTGCTGAAATGCAGATGAAGATTCAGGAGCTCAGAAGTGGGGCTGAGAGTCAGTATTTCTAACAACCTCTTAGGTTATGATACTCCAGCTACAGTTTCTGCTCACACTTCACAGGGCCAAACATAAGAGCATTGTTTAAACTTTAATTATCTTCTTTTTAAGCAAGTCATTGTCACCTATGAATAAAGGACAATTTTGTTTGGAACATGCACTCAAATTCTTCATCATTTCAAAATACGTTTTACTGTGAGAATATAGATTTGGTATCTGCTTTTATGTAAGGGATTCCCTTATGTAAGGGGCTTCCCTGGTGGCTCAGACGGTAAAGCATCTGTCTGCAACGCAGGAGACCCGTCTTCGATCCCTGGGTCGGGAAGATCCCCTGGAGAAGGCAATGGCAGCCCACTCCAGTACTCTCACCTGGAAAATCCCATGGACAGAGGAGCCTGGTAGGCTACAGTCCATGGGATCACAAAGAGTCAGACACGACTGAGTGACGTCACTTTCACTTTATGTAAGGGAATGGTAATGAAGATAAAGGCCTCTATGTTAAACAAATAATTTCTCTTGAAATAAAAGTATTCAATATTGGGACATTTGTATTAATACAGACTACACTATACATAATATACTATACATAGTATAAAACATTTCCTAGTAATTCAGATTTTGGAAGATTCGATGTTGATTTACCTGTGCAAATCAACAAGCAAGTGACCTTGAGTATGTCAGCTAACCTCTTTGTATAATGGGGGATATAGCTGTACCTGGGACTAGAGTGCATGTAAGAATGAAATGAACTAACTATGTAAATGGTTTAGAAAAATGTTTAGATTAAAGAAATAAGCCCTTTTCAAAATCCAGCATGTATGAAAAGGTATATATTTGGCAGATCCTTATTGAACAACAGTTTTAAGGGGACGTTTAGCTGTCATTGTGAAGTTACCATTCTACAGGAGCAGCTAAAATGTGGAAGGAACTGTTTGATTTGACATTCAGGCTCTAAATCTAGCCTTGCCTCATATCATTTAGGTTGATTTTTAAGCTCATTGTTTTGGGATAGGTAAAACAAGCCACATAATAGCAAAGTGTGACCATGAAAACTAGTACCTCAAGAAAAAGTACAGTATCTTTCATATTTTCCAATTCTAAATTTCTTCTAGCTGAGAAGATTGCTGGGATCAAACTAGCTGAGAGTAAAATAGAAAGATCCTCAGGACATTTAAAATGTTAGCTGATTCTTGCCAAATGAATTTTGGTTTCATGTAAAAGGAGTTTAATTTGAAATATTCAAAAATAATATAGTATCATCACATTATTTATTTGCTTGAACGACTGGATATTTTTAATTACCCTGAACTAATTTCTAAATGGAGAAGGCAATGGCATCCTACTCCAGTACTCTTGCCCGGAAAATCCCATGGATGGAGGAGCCTAGTAGGCTGCAGTCCGTGGGGTCGCTAGGAGTCAGACACGACTGAGCGACTTCACTTTCAGTTTTCACTTTCATGCATTGGAGAAGGAAATGGCA